>NC_031990.1:52177861-52183818 GCF_001879085.1 Nicotiana attenuata | reverse complement strand
AAACAAGACTCGACTCATATTCCCTCAAGCTAGGGTTAAACCAAACACTTACCTCAACTTCCACGGCCCAATACAATCCTCCACAATCACATTCCCTCTCGAGTTCGGCTCCAACTCAACCAAATCTATGCAATAAGGACTTCATGTTATCAATATGTGCTAGACAAATCAAACCCAATGACTAATTATAGCTTTTTCATCAATTTACCCCAAAAACGGTCAAAAATAGCCCCCGGGCCCACATGGTCAAAACCCGAGGTTCGAACCAAAACCCGTTTACCCATTCCCCCATGAACTCAAATATGTAAGTTATTTTGGAATCGGACCTCGAATTGAGGTCCAAAACCCCCAAACTTTAGAAAACATAGGTTCTACCCTAAATTCCCAATTTCCCCATTAAAATCTTTATTTTGAAGTTGAAATTATGTTTAAGGATGTTAAGGAGTAAAGAAAATCAGTTAGAAATCACTTACCAATCGTTTGGAAGAAGTTGAATCGTTTGGAAAATCGCCTCTTATGTTTTGGGTTTTGAAAAAGTGAAAAATGACTGAAAATCCCGACTTTATATATTGTGCTGGAGACTGGCGCGGATCGCATAAAAATGCACCGCGGCCGCGCCGAGGAAGGGAAGAAAAATGACTCTCTGAACCTACCCAGCGCGGACCGCACTGATTTGGAGCGCGGTCGCGCTGGTTGAATGGACCCAAGACCCACTCTCTGAATCTCCCAGCGCGGACCGCACTGATTTGGTGCGCGGCCGCGCTGGTCGACCTAGAATTCACTGGCCCTCTGAACCTAGCCACGCGGACCGCGCAGAAATGCACTGCGACCGCGCGGCTTCCAGCGCGGACCGCGTGAAAATGACCGCGGCCGCGCTGGGGGCCTGCAACCCCTGAACCTGCAACCATCTACTATTTTTCTAGCCTAAGACCTCCCGGGACCTACTCAAAACTCACCCGAGCCCTCGGGGCTCCAAACCGAACATACATATAAGCTCAAAAACATCCTGCGGACTCATCCGTACGATCAAATCGCCCAAACAACATCAAAATCATCAAAATAGGCCTCAAGACCCAGGATTCCTTCCAATTTCCATTAAACATCAAATTTACTACTTCTAGCTCAAAACACGTCAAATGACGTCCAAATCTAACCAAACTTCACAGTAATTGCTTAACTCATATTTAAGACTTGTGCCGGGCATCGGAACCAAAATACGAGCCAAACAGCACAGTCTTCTAAACAAATAACACTTTTCAATTCTTTAATTATTTTCAGAAAACAATTTCACGTAAAAATTCATTCCTCGGACTCGGGACCTCGGAATTTGATTCCGGGCACACCCCCAAGTCTCATATTTTCCTACAGACCCTCCGGGACTGTCGAATCACAAGTCCGGGTCCGTTTGCCCAAAACGTTGACCGAAGTCAAACTTAATCAGTTAAAACATCATAATTTTATTATTTTTCTCACAAATTCATATTTAAACGTTCCGGCTACGCGCCCGGACTGCGCACACAAACTCGAGGCAACCCTCAAGTGAGGTTTTTACGACCTCAGAAATACAGAGCGAGTACGAATACAGGTGATGACCCCTTTGGGTCGTCACATAATCTATACACATCCTCATCGACCCGTCCTTCTTCTTAACAAACAACACCGGCGCACCCCAAGGCGAGACACTAGGTCTAATAAAGCCTTTATCAAGCAAGTCTTGCAACTGCTCCTTCAATTCTTTCAACTCAGGCGGGGCCATACGATACGGCAGGATAGAAATGGGCTGAGTGCCCGTAGCCAAATCAATGCAGAAGTCAATATCCCTGTTGGGTGGCATACCCGGCAGGTCTGAAGGAAATACCTCAGAAAACTCACGAACAACGGGCACAGAATCCATAGAAGGAACCTCGGCACTAGAATCACGAACATATGCCAAATAGGCCAAACACCCCTTCTCGACCATACGCCGAGCCTTCATATAGGAGATAACCCTACGGGTAGAATGACCAGGAGTCCCTCTCCACTCTAAACGAGGTAAACCGGGCAAAGCTAAGGTCACAGTCTTGGCATGACAATCCAATATAGCGTGGTAAGGTGATAACCAGTCCATCCCCAATATGACATCAAAATCAACCATATCCAAAAGTAACAGATCTACTCGGGTCTCAAAACCCCCAATCACAACTATACATGAATGATGGACATGATCTACCACAATAGAATCACCCACTGGTGTAGACACATATGCAGGAGCACTCAAAGAATCACTAGGCATGACGAGATACGGTGCAAAATAAGATGACACATAGGAGTATGTAGACCCTGGATCAAATAGAACTGAAGCATCTCTACTACAGACAAAAACAGTACCTGTTATGACTGCATCGGAGGCCTCAGCCTCGGGCCTGGATGGAAGAGCATAACATTGGGGCTGGGCCCCACCACTCTGAGCTACGTCCCTGGGACGGCCTCCTGCTGGCTGGCCTCCACCTCTAACGGCCCGATCTCCACCTCTAATACCTCTACCTCCACCTTTGGCACCTCTACCCCCACCCCTAGCTGGCTGAACAGGCGGTGGAACACGTGGTTCCTGAACCATGGCACGGGAACCCTGCTGCTGCAACTAAACACCCACTGATCTCGGACAAGCCCTCCGGATATGACCATACTCACCGCACTCAAAGCATCCACCTGAGTATTGCGGCTGAGGGAATTGAGACTGACCCTGGCGGGCCGGCTAACCATGAGAATAGCTCTGAATAGGAGGTGCTCTGATAGGAGCTGATGGTGCACGGTAGGACTGCTGATTAGAATACTGCATATGAGAACCATGGCCACCTGAAGCACCATGAGAAGTTTGAAGTGCTGAATAAAACAGCCTGGGAGGATGGCCCCTACCAAAAGAATCCCTGCCTCTAGATGAGGCACCACTAAACCTGCCTAAATGACGGGGCCTCTTGTCAGACCCCTGACCACTACCCTGTGATAGAACCATCTCAACTCTCCTGGCCACATTGGCAGCATCCTGAAAAGAAATCTTCTCCCAGTCTCCTTAGCCATCTGCAATCGAATCGGCTGAGCGAGTCCCTCAATGAACCTTCTCACCCTCTCTCTCTCGGTGGGAAGTATGATAAGAGCATGACGGGCCAAAGCAATGAATCTGGTCTCATACTGAGTGACGGTCATGGAACCCTGCTGGAGACGCTCAAACTGCCTCCGATAGTCCTCCCTCTGAGTGATAGGAAGAAACTTCTCTAGAAATAGCTGAGAGAACTGATCCCAAGTCAAGGCAGGTGACCCAGCTGGCCTAGCCAAACAATAATCCCTCCACCAAGTCTTGGCGGAACCTGACAGACGAAAAGCAGCAAAGTCGACCCCATTGGTCTCCACTATCCCCATGTTCCGAAGAACCACATGACAGTTATCTAAGTAATCCTGGGGATCCTCTGAAGATGTACCACCATAAGTAGTAGTGAACAGCTTGGTGAACCTGTCCAACCTCCACAAAGCATCGGCAGACATAGCTGCTCCATCACCGGTCTGAGCTACCACACCCAGCTGAACTGCTCCAACTGGCTGAGCTGCTGGAGTCTAGAACTGGGGAGCCATTTGCTTCGAAGTGCGGGTAACGGGAGTCTGTGCTCCTCCCCCAGCCTGAGAGACGGCTGGTGCTACAGGAAGTAAGCCTACCCGGGTGACACTCTCCATAAGGCCCACTAAACGGACTAGAGCATCCTGGAGTACTAGGGTAGCAATGAACCCCTCTGGGACCTGAGCTGGGCCCACCGAAACTGTCTGGGCCGGAACCTCATCATCAAACTCAACCTGAGGCTCCGCCGCTGGTGTTGCTGCTCTGGGTTGAGCTCTGCCCCTGCCTCGACCTCTAGCACGGCCTCGGCCTCGCCCTCTGCCCCTCGTGGGAGCTGCTGCTGGAGTTCGGGCTGCTGATCAGTGGATGAGGAAGCGCGTGTTCTCGCCATCTGCGAAAGAACAGAGTAGAAGTTCAATTAGCATTGAGAAACCAAACCGCACGACAGAGATGAATAGAAGTGAAATTGTTCCTAACTCTGCAGCCTCTAGGGGATAAGCACTGACATCTCAGTACCGATCCCTCTGATACCAACTTGTCACGACCCGGATTCCCCACCCTCGGAAGTCGTGATGGCGCCTACGGGTGAAACCTATGCAAGCCGATTATTCCAATTATTTAGCCCTTTTTCCTTTTAAATCCCTTAACAGTTGTAAATAAACATTTTATAACAGCGGAAATTAAATAAGCGGAAGAATGAAATTCAACAATTAAGCCAATACCAATACGAATCTATAAAATAAACTACCCAGGACTGGTGTCACAATCTCACGGACTATCTAAGAAAACAACAAATAAAGTCTGAACAAGAAATTACGTGTTTGTCTTTGGAATATAAAAGAACAGAAAGAAACTAGATAGGGAGGGGACGCCAAGGCCTGCGGATGTCGCCCCCTTTTTCCTCGCGGAATCGAGTTCACGACATTTGGGAAGACAACTCTTTTCCCACTTTGGGAATTGGGTTTTTTGAGAGTTTGGAGAGTCGCCACCTAATGATTATAGTGCATTAGGACACTTTTAGAAGAATTAAAGATGCAGACCAGAGTTTTAGGTAAGGGCTTGAAATTATCTCGAGGGGAAGGTGTTAGGCACCCCTCAAGATCCACTAGTGTGGTTCCCAGCCATGCTACCATTGTGACTTTAGATGTAAAAAATAAATAAGTACAAGAAGCACAAAAGGTTAAAAGAAGTGCTGAATTTTAAAGGAGCAATTTTGTAAAAAACGTGCAAGTGGAGAAAAAGGTCAAGTACTTAGTGCAAATAATCCGAAAAGATCATGCGAGAAGCAGGAATTGAAAATGCAATAGCTTTAAAGATTCAGAAAATTTTATTAAACTAATAAAGAAGGAGAAAGGGGTCCTAGGTTTATACATTACATGGATCATTCGCACAACACTGGTACTCAATTGTACGCGGAGTGTTAACGTGTAATCATCATCTCCATGTCTACCCTTCCCACCCTGTTAAGGTATTAAAGCGCGGAACGGTATCGTTTACTTATCGCATGCTACTACCCGTCCCAATCCTATTAGTCCTGGGGTATTAGGACTTCTAATCCTAAAGGGGAAGAAAGGGATGGGGGCCTTTGTGGAGTTTAAAGGATAAAATTCTAGCTCGACATTCAAAACAAGTATTAAGTAAAAGGGGAGGACAAACAAGCATACAAGGCTCAAATTAACCCTAGAAGTCAAACAATCATTTAGTTTAGCATGCCTTGACAAATACTGATTTGGTCTTAGATTAAATTAAGCAGCGAGCGGACTGGTTCAACACATGTATTTAAACAGAGAGTCTGCATTAGGCAACTCGGATACAGTTGTCAGGGACTGACCCAATTCATTAATTAGCCAACCCTTGTTTATGAGTTGAAATAAAAACCTAGGCGTAGGATCTATTAATTTCAGGAAAAAGATGCAAAGAGGTACCAGTAGTTTCAGAAAAGATGCAAGTTGATTTTAGAAAAAAGAATTATCAGTTTAAACAAAGAGAAAAGATGCAAACCGATTTTTAGAAAAGAGTTACCAGTTATTTCAGAAAAGATGTAGACTGATTAAAAGGTTTACGAGTTTCGGGGGAGTGCAGATTGGCTATAGGAAAAAGGTTTACCAATTTTAGCGGGCTTCGGAAGTAGAAAATTACCAGTTTTAATAAAGACACTAGTTCCAGCAATCGATACTGTTTAAGAACGAATGATGCTATTAAAGACGAGGTTTCCTATACGCATGCTTTCTATATGTTTACTGATTTTAACACCCTTTCCTGATATCAATAAGAGTCTTATACACATGATGTCTATATTGCAACTTTGTTATTAAGCCTATAAACGGTTTGCCTAATGACATTTATATATGTCAGAAATGCAAGAGCCTAT
>NC_031990.1:52074385-52176818 GCF_001879085.1 Nicotiana attenuata | reverse complement strand
GCAGGAGAAAGTAGAGTAAACAAAGTCTACGGCAGCACAAGTAAAAGAGAATGAGCTTTTAAGTGAGAGTGACTTGTGGACTCCGATCGCGTTCTGTGTTCGTGTGTTCGTGTGTTCAAAGAAAAGGGAGGAGTTATTTATAGCTTTGAAAACGTGTAGAGAAATAAGGTAACAAGTACAAATCTAACACAAATATGGCATGGTCACAAATCAGAATCAATTAGTATAAGACTCCCCTTTAATCAGGGAATTCTTATTCAAACGGATACTAACCGTATCCAAATAAGGAAAGGAGAACCAGCCTTGCAAGAAGAATGGCTGTTGCCATAAAAGAAACAGTAAAGTCATACAATAGGCAATTAAGTCTACGTACAGGATTTGAAATTATTTTTGGAAAGATTCAGTGGGGCCAATCAAAGGAAAAGGAATCAATTAGACTTTGACGGGCTAGTAAAATCAGGATCTCAAGGAAGGAAAAGTTTTTTGAAATCAATTTCGAGTTAAATAAATCACAGGAGGTACTCAGTATATAATGCATGCACAAATAACAGACATGTGAGGCTAAGTTATGGCAAAAGAAACATCATGCAGCAATAGCATAGAGCAGACATTCAAAGCATGTTAGTTAGGCTTCAAGGTGTAATAGAGAGAGAAGGAGTCGAAAACATGCAGAGAGTCGAGTGAGAATCACAAGCGTAGAACATATAGAGAAAAGAAATGTTGAAACAAGGCATCAAGTTGAATAATTTCAAACATACAAGCATGCACAAACAACCTCAAAGGACGTTGAATAGCCTCCCAAAGAGACTAGGGTTTTCAAATCAGTTGAGTTTAGAGATGACAAACAGGTGAAACAAAAAGCAATTTCAGAGTCCCAAGTGAAACCCTTAAAAATTAGGGTTTTCAGTAAACCAGACAGATAGGCTCATGAACTCGAATAAATTCCCAAAATTAGGGTTTTTAACAACAAACAAACCTAGAGATGATCAGCGTATGAATCGAATGAAATCTTAACAAACAGACTCAAACAATCACAAAATTAGGGTTTTCAACATGCTTACTCAGATAAGGAAAACAAACAAACAAAGTCAGAAACATGCCAAGAATAAGAGAGGAACTTCGAATAACTTAACCTAAAACCATAGTTAAAAGAACATAGAGTTTTGAAAGCAAAAAATTGGGGAAACTTTGAGAAACATGCTCATAACGTTCAAACACATATAGATCTTGGAGCAGATCTAAGAAATAAATTGAAGGAACCTTAGAGCTAGGGTTTCATAAGAAACCCAGGCGATGAGAAAGGCTTTGGAAACTCCAGATCTAGGCAGGATAGTCGAAGATCGAGCCCGAATGGCCATGGCTGGCCGGACAGAGGTTGAAGGCGACCGGAGAACAGCCCCCGAGCAACGGCTTGGTCGAGACCCCTTCAAGATCTGGTCATAGGACCTCAGAGATGAGCGCATAGAAGCCATGGGAGGCCGGTATAGGCCTCCGATGAGTCTGGGAAGCCATGGATTAGGGTTTCGGTGAGAGGCGGCGGCTAGGGTTTGAGGTGAGTTGAGAGAGAGTTGAGAAAAGAGGAGGATTCAGAGGCGGCGTATTGTGAGGAATGGGGTAGGGTTTGGGGTCGTTTGAAATTAAAAAAAGAAAGGGAAGGTCTGGGCCGTTGATAAAAAATGATCAACGGCTCAGATTAAAAGAAAGCGGGCGGGTTTGATTTAATGGGTACTGGGTCGGGTTGATTGGGTAATTGGGCTAGGGTGATTTGGGCTGAATTGGGTTATCAATTTGGCTATAATTGAAATGCATTGGGGCTAAATCGTAAATAGCCAATTTTCCCTTTTTAATTTTGTATAAAAATAGTAACACAATTTTAAAAGTAAATTAAGAGTACTGGGTAAATAAATATTGTATAAATATTAATTTAAAAATGCTGGGATTAATTTTATAATTATAAAATGCTAAAAATTACAAGATAGGCTATGATTGCAATTATATGCAATTTAGCTTTAAAAATGCCAAATGAATTTGTAAAAAATATGCAAAAATTACCTTACTTATATTTTGGTGTAAACATGAGAATGAAATAAGTTACTCACCAAAAATGATAGTTTGGGAATAATTTTGGATTTTTGTGGTATTAAAACAGGCAATAAATTGGTTTAAAAATCATGAAAGATACCAAAACTCATGGGTGTGCTTATATATGCACACATATGCTATTTTGGAAGTATTTTGGGTACAAAAATACATAGGAAAAAATTGGGTATCAACAGCGGACGCCTGCAGGACTACCTCGGGTCTCCTGATGGGCTGAAGGCAGCAACCTCTCTCTATGGTCCAAATGGTCCAGCACCGGGATCTGCACACAGTGCAGAGTGTAGTATCGACACAACCGACCTCATGTGCTGGTAAGTGTCGAGCCTAACCTCGGCGAAGTAGTGACGAGGCTAGGACAAGACTACCAAATAGACCTGTGCAGTTTAAACATATACGGCAAGAAATAATAATGGAAACTAGCAGCTAAAGATGAGAAGGGGAACATGCATCAATTCACTTCTAAAAACCTTTACATTTTCCAGAAAAACAATTTTCTTTAAAAATTTATTTTTCAGGCTTGGGACCTCGGAATTCGATTCCGGGCACACGCCCAAGTCCCATAATTTACTACGGACCCTACGAGACCATTGGATCACGGGTCTGGGTCCGTTTACCAAGAATGTTGACCAAAGTCAACTTTATTTAGTTTTTTAAAAGCCAATTTCCATTTTTTTAACTTAGTTTCCACATAAAAAAACTTTCCGAAAACGTGTTCGGACTGTGCACGCAAATCGAGGTGGGATAAAAAGAGGTTTTTAAGGCCACGTAACACAGAATTTACTTTCAAAATGAGTGATGACCTTTTGGGTCATCATAGTTATGTTGTGCTATCGGACCGATATGGGATAGGGTAACGTGGGATCACCCCTGAATATGTGCATAGTGGATACATGGCGATTTGATGGCTTTTGGAGCAACTTTGGACACGTTCGAGGACAAACGTATGTTTAAGTGGGGGAGGATGTAACGACCCGATCGGTCGTTTTGAGCATTGCACTTCACTCGCCAGTTCTCGAGCATGACTAGCCCCATATGATGTATTATGACTTATGTAAATTGTAGGTTTTGGTTTTCAGGATAATCGGATCAGATATGGAAGAAAGATTCTCAGCTTGATGCTTTAAAATTGAAAGGTTTGACCAAGTTTTGACTTTTTAGTATTTCACCTCGGATTTGAATTTTGATGACTATGTTAGCTCCGTTAGGTGATTTTGGACTTAGGAGCGTGTTCGGAATATATTTTGGAGATCCGTGATAGATTTAGGCTTGAATTGGCGAAATTGGAAATTTGGCATTTTCCGGTCGGAAGTGGAAATTTTGATATCAGGGTCGGAATGGAATTCCGGAAATTGGAGTAGGTTCGTTGTGTCATTTGTGACGTGTGTGCAAAATTTCAGGTCATTTGGATGAGGTTTGATAGGTTTTTGTATCGTTGCGGAATTCGGAAGTTTGGAAATCCATAGGCTTGAATCCGAGGGTGATTTGGTGTTTTGATGTTGTTTTGAGTGTTCCGATGGTTTGAATAAGTTTGAATAGTGGTATATGACTTGTTGGTATGTTCGGTTGAGGTCCCGAGGGCCTCGGGATGGATTTGAGTGGTTTTTCGAAAAGTTTGAACTTGGGAAATTGCAGCTGGTGTTGCTGATTCTATCATATCCGCAACTGCGGATTGGGGACCGCAGGTGCGAGGTCCGCAGAAGCGGTTATGTAGCGTAGGTTCGCAACTAGGGTCGCAGGTGCGGTTTGTTCCCCGCATCTGCGATGACCGCAGGTGTGGTCAGGCAACCGCAGAAGCAAAAATGGCCTTTAAATGAGATTCCGCAGAAGCAGAGAATTTTGCACAGATGCGGCCCCGCAGATGCGTAATAGGGACCGCAGATGCGGAAGTGCTAGGCAGAATATATATAAAGGCTCCTTCGCGAATTTCGGTCATTCTTCCACCATTTTCGGTCGATTTTGGTGCTCCAAGCTGTTATTTCAAGAGGGAATCAAGTGTTTTCAGAGAGGTAAGCTACTTGGGCCTTGTATCTTGTGTTTATGGCGATTGATCCATTGTTATACATGATATTAGCGGGAAAATTTTGGAAGAAATTGGGAGATTAGGGCTTGAAATTGGAGAGTTTATACTGGGGATTTGAAGGGCCATTTGAGGTCCGATTTTGATGATTTTGGTATGTATAGACTCGGGAGTGAAAGGAGTTTCTAGTTTTGCAATTTTTGTTGGATTCCGAGACATGGACCCGAGGGTCGGGTTTGAGCAAATTCGGGATTTTGAGTTTAATTTGATAATTTTCGCATGGTCTTTGTCCCTTTGGCATGTATTGATGATATGATTCTGATTTTTGGTTAGATTCGGAGCGTTTGGAGGATGATTCCAGAGGCAAAGGGGTCGTAGATCAGGGATTTGACCGGTTTAAGGTAAGTAATGATTGTAAATCTTATCCTGAGGGTATGAAGCCCCGGATTTCATATCGTTTCACAATCTTGAGGTGATGCACGTACTAGATGACGAGCGTGTGGGCGTGCACCGTTGGGGATTGTAACTCGATTCTTCCCGTAGCAACTATAAGTTGAGTATTTGGTTGAAACTATACGATACTTATGTGTTACAAAAAGTATTTCTATAAATTGGGCTGAATGCCATGTTTGGGCCTTGTGCTAAAGTTGTTTGAACCCTGAGGGACCTTTTTCTTACTATCCTCTTACTGTTTTCGATTGAAAATCTATACTTAGTCATGTTGTACTCATTGATTTCATAACTCAGTTTTTACTATACTGTTTTGAAACATATATGAAAATGTTATTTTGGGAGCACCCTATTTTTACTGACGGCCCGAGTGGCTTGAGAGATTGATGACTGAGTAAGGCCGAGGGCCTATTTTGTGAGGATATTATGTGATCAGGCTGCACGCCGCAGCATGTTGTTACTGATTCATGATTTTGTGAGGCCGAGGGCCTGATTTATTATGCCACGAGGTGGCTTATTATGAGGTCGAGGGCCTGTTTGATTATGCCACGAGGTGACTTGTTATAGCGCTTGGGGTGTAGGAGGCCCTCCGGGGTCTGCACACCCCCAGTGAGTGCGGGTACCCTGAGTATGTGATATGATGTTAGCCCGAGGGGCTATTTATGATATGATGTGTTGCCCGAGGGGCTATTCTTGATCCATGTTTTGCCCGAGGGGCTGTTCTTGATTCATGTTGAGCCCAAGGGGCTGTTTACGAGTGATTGTGAGGTATGACCAAGGGGCTATGTATGAGTGACAATTATGATTGCCCGAGGGGATGTTTATGACTTATGTTGCCCGAGGGGCTGTTTATGATTTATGATGCCCGAGGGCCTGTATATGAGTGATGTTTTGCCCGAGGGGCCGACTATGTTTTCATCATTTATACTCACTGTTTTATCACTTGTTTGAAAACTGTTGAAAGATGTTTTGAATGGATTTTACACATCTTCAAAGGATTTCTACCAAAAACTGGATTTTTAACGAAATGATTTGATTTACATAATATTTTGGAAACACATTGTACTTACTGTGGTGCTATGACGTAGATTATGTGTTTTCTTACTGCTCAGTCTTTATTTACTCTTATTACTTACTGAGTTGGCGTACTCACATTACTCCCTGCACCTTGTGTGCAGATCCAAAAGTTGCGGATCATGATAGCGAGTGCTGATCTTTCATCCAGCGGGTCTTTCGGAGTCGGCAAGGTAGCTGCATGGCACTCGGAGCCTTGGTCTTCTCCTTCTTATCTTCTGTAGACTGTTTTTTTGTATATTTCCAGACTGTGATAGTCTTCATTGTATTCAGACCTTAGTAGATGATCGTGACTTGTAACACCTCGATGTCGGGCTTGTGTTATTTTCTTCCACACTGGTTA
Organism: Nicotiana attenuata; assembly: GCF_001879085.1. Taxonomy (NCBI): domain Eukaryota; kingdom Viridiplantae; phylum Streptophyta; class Magnoliopsida; order Solanales; family Solanaceae; genus Nicotiana; species Nicotiana attenuata. Next base: position 52,170,834 of record NC_031990.1, on the reverse strand, counting down.
TTTAGACCCATGTTATGAGATATTGCTAATTAATAGCTTAAAACTGTCTTTTATGAATTAATAGCTGGATTTGGGATCCGTATCGGCTGGCCTAGTTTCAAGATACGTGCCATCACGATCGGTTTGGTTTTAGGGTCGTGACAAGTCGGTATCAGAGCCTAGGTTACATAGGTCTCATGAGCATGTGCGGGTTTAACAGAGTTTTGCGGATCGGTACGGAGATGTTTGTACTTATCTTCGAGAGGCTGCAGAACCTTTAGGAAATCCCAAATTCTTGAATTCTTATCGTGCGACATTGATTCAGCTTGAAATGTAACTCTTTGAATTCCTTACACGCGTTCATATGCGCGCATGAGCGGTCGATATTAGTTTTGCATCGACGGCTTGTGATTCCTTGATCGAGGGGCGAGATATGATTTCTGTGTGTTGATGTTGGGCCAGTCTGGAGGACTTGAGGTCGAATTTTTCCTTTAGCTTGAGCACGGAGGAATTGATTGTGTGAGCACGTATTTTTTGGATTTATATATTCGATAGTGTCCCTATTAGTGGAAGTGATGACTGGATGGCTACGTGATGAGTGTGATTTGATTGTGAGATGTGTTCAGATTGTTCGAATGTGACAAGAAGAGTTTGCTGGAGATATAGCAAGGAATATTGAGTGCTTAACTTCTATCTTGAGTTGGCGTATGGCCTCGAGCCATGGGTGTGTTGAAGGACCTCTCGTAAAGTTTAGTTGTGGAGTGGAGTAGATATTCATGTTGTGTTATGAGTTCAGACAAGTGGTTGTGTAATAGTTATGATTATGGAAGAATATAGAGAAGTACCAGTTTGAGGCTAAGCAGGTGGATTATCTCTTGCTGGGTGTCCTGAGGTTTGTGTGATCCTTATGTTGTTGGTTGGGAGTCCTCTTTTACCAGTGAATTATACGTGCTGCAGTTTGAGTTCGGATCACGTAAGAGAGTTGTCTTGACTGTTACGAGGGTGAATGCGAGATTTTTGTAGATGATTAGAAGTACTAGATGGTTTGTGTTGCACGAGCTTATGAAGGGTTTAGTTGAGTCTCACTATGGTATTATGGTAGTGCTAAAGTATGGGCATTGTGAGTTATTGTGTGTTTTGATCTATGGCTTTGAGCCAAGTGGGGGAGTCTGCTATTGATCAGTTGATTGCATGGATATGTGTTGTGTTGGTTCCAGTTGGGTATGCTATTGAATCAGTTATGGCTTACAGAGGTTGAGATCGAGAATGACTTGAGTAAAGAAAACTTCAGATAAAGGTTGTGTTATGCTTTATGGGTATATGAGGAACATTGGATGATTTAGTTATTGTTTGTAAGGAATGCAACGTGTATGGAGTAGGAAAATCACTCGGTGGCTTAGAAGAATGGGTTACTTCCTTGGGTGTTGGAGTGCTAATGGAGCACAGGTAGTTCGGTCCGTTTGGTTAGTCTAATTGAGATTTAAGCAGAGTGGATGACTCTCGAGAATAGTTCCAATGAATTCAAGACTTACACGTGGCAATTGGGAATCTTCAGGATGTGTATTTGGCTAGAAACTGAGATTTATATTGGAGGATGTCAGAACTTGTGGCATATCTATATCATTATGGATTCTGCATATCAGTATCAGGAAGGCAAAGGTAATGGCTTTAGATTCGCAAAAGGCCTCTTCAGACCGGGTATCTCGGTTGTGGTACTTTAGGGGTGCTCAGAAGAATACAACGGTTTGTGAGTCTTAGGGCGGTGTGGTTTTATGCTAAAGTTTGTGGGGCAAGTTTCGGTTAAGGATAGTGGTGTACTAGCAAGGAAACGTATCAATTTGAAGGTAATTCGAAAGGGACTCAGAGAATTAGGACAACTTGGTAGTAGGTTGGTTCGGCATGGTAATGGATATGATCGGTTCTTGGGTGCTTATGATGCGGTGGGTTTCTACAGGTGTTTCGTGGCAATGCTCTTAGGTTTTGGATGGCTTGCGCAGCTTGGTTGAGTTAGAAGGAGTCAGTCCTGACGGTTTGGTTTTGTGCAAAGGGGATTCGGAGAGTTCTTGATGATTTCTACCACGGTTTGAGATATATATTTTCTACTGACGTGAGGAGCATGTGATGTATAGTGATTTTCTCCTAGATAGGATCAAATGGAAAAGTTCTTGGCCGGTTGAGTACGTAGTTGCTTGTAGCTTAGAGTGGATTATGAAGTTCTCATATTTATCATAGGATGGCATGGTATATGCGGTATGTTGTGTAGGGTTTGGATTTGCATGTGTAAGGTCACGGTCCAGTTCTGAAAGGAAGGTCATAAATTCTTAGGCAGCATGGACAATTTCAGATGACTAGATAAATGAGATCACTAATTGGTGTGGCTTGATGAGGGTATACATTTCAGAAAGGACAATGTGTTAAGGATACTTCATTGGTATTGCGGCACTAACTTGTCTGATCGACTACTGATATTCAAAGTTTGCTTAGTGGCACAGAAGAATTCTAGAAGTACCCCTCATGGAATGATTGAGTATTAGAGATGTGTTAGATATTCGGGCGGTGGAGTTGGGATCGGATATGGTGATTCTTGTACTTTATGGATTTGGAGACTGGGAGTTCTCATAAACAGGTTATTTCGTGGTTGTGGACTGTGAAGATGTGGGAAAGCTAGTTAGATGATAGTATGTGCTATGATTCAGTCATTGTGAACTTTCGAAGAGTTATTTATCTATTGTGGGCGACCGGAGTTGATTGGGGTTCACTGGTAGACCTAATATGGATGTGTATTCTGCATTGAGTCAGATATATTGACTTTGAACTGCTATTGTTGAGAGAGGTACCATTCGGTTGTCGTTAAGCTTATTCGTGTTCCGAGACTTATTTGTGAGTTACTCTTGTATGATATGCGGGATTTTGATTCGTTGATTATATGCATAAATGATATGGTTCTATTTGGGCTCTATAACAGAATTATAGTGAGATGGGTATCTGAGTGTTGCATGATTGATTGCGCATTGGGTATGTTCTTTCAGGCCGGTGTGGCATTGCGCCATTTGCTTCTCCGTGGTTATAGTGATTCACTCTTGGTACTAGACATCAAATTGCGCGTGATTGTTGATTTTGAGCATGGTGACTTGGGGTGTTTCGTGTGGACCAGTGTTTGGATAGGATCGCGCATTGCAGCGAAGTTGTGTGGAAGTATGATCCTCTGGGTTAGATTCGTGTGTTCTGGTTCTACGGTGTGTGATGGGTTTTTACATCGTGTTGTGGTGGTACTGGTAAGCTGGCGGTACAGCTCTCTCATTTGAGTCATTTTCCATGATTTGAGTGCATTCGGATTGTTGCTTATTGGTACGCGGATTGCACGGGTTGTGGCTTTAGATTGTATTGATGTGTCATGTAACCAGAGTAGTCATGTTGGATGAGATGAGTTCATTGGACCTAGAATGAATACCATCGGATTCGATTTCACTGTGTTGGAAGGATAATATTGAAATTCATCTTAGAAAGTTATTATAGTCCTTGCGGAAGGAGAAGGAACTCCATCACTGGTTGAACTGAGGAATGATTATGATTTCAGCGTGTTTCTTTCATCATTGGCAGTATACAAAAGTGTTGAAATGAGGCATTTATTTGATAAGAGGTTTATTATCGGTATTCGTCTTTATTTAGCGGCTGTTGTGATTAGAAGTTATCACTACGAGTGTTTGAGTTATATGGTATATCATGTGATTATATCTTGGGTTACGGATATGGTTTGATACAGCTTGTTCGGACTTATACAGTGTATAGATGTGAGATTCTGATCTTATAGATGATTTCGAAAGTGGAATTTGGTTCTAAGGTTTATGGGCTTGGGTGGACTGCCAAATTTCAGTTATGTTGTGCTATCGGACCGATATGGGATAGGGTAACGTGGGATCACCCCCCCCCCCCGGTATGTGCATAGTGAGGATACATGGCTATTTGATGGCTTTTGGAGCAACTCTGGACACGTTCGAGGATGAACGTATGTTTAAGTGGGGGAGGATGTAACGACCCTGCCGGTCGTTTTGAGCATTGCATTTCACTCGCCAATTCTCGGGCATGACTAGCCCTGTATGATGTATTATGACTTATGTAAATCGTCGGTTTTGGTTTTCAGGATAATCGGATCAGATATGGAAGAAAGATTCTCAACTTGAAGCTTTAAATTTGAAAGGTTTGACCAAGTTTTGACTTTTTAGTGTTTCACCTCGGATTTGAATTTTGATGACTCTGTTAGCCCTGTTAGGTGATTTTGGACTTAGGAGCGTGTTCGGAATGTATTTTGGGGGTCCGTGATAGATTTAGGCTTGAATTGGCGAAATTAGAAATTTGGCGTTTTTCGGTCGGCAGTGAAAATTTTAATATCGGGGTCATAATGGAATTCCGGAAATTGGAGTAGGTCCCTTGTGTCATTTGTGACGTGTGTGCAAAATTTTAGGTCATTCGGATGAGGCTTGATAGGTTTTTGTATCGTTGCGGAATTCAGAAGTTTGGAAATCCTTAGGCTTGAATCCGAGGGTGATTTGGTGCTTTGATGTTGTTTTGAGTATTCCGAGGGTTTGAATAAGTGTGAATAGTGGTATATGACTTGTTGGTATGTTCGGTTTAGGTCCCGAGGGCCTCGGGATGGATTTGAGTGGTTTTTCGAAAAGTTTGAACTTGGGAAATTATAGCTAGTGTTGTTGCTTCTGTCATATCCGCACCTGCGGATTGGGGACCGCATGTGCGAGGTCCGCAGAAGCGGTTATGTAGCGCAGGTGCGCAACTAGGGTCGCAGGTGCCGTTTGGTCCCCGCATCTACGATGACCGCAGGTGCGGTCAGGCAATCGCGGAAGCGGAAATGGCCTTTAAATAAGATTCCGCAGAAGCGAAGAATTTTGCGCAGATGCGGCCCCGCAGATACGTAATGGGGACCGCAGATGTGGAAGTGCTGGGCAAGAATATATATATATATATATATANATATATATATATATATATATATATATATATATATATATATATATATATATATATATATATATATATATATATATATATATATATATAAAGGCTCCTTCGCGAATTTTGGTCATTCTTCCACCATTTTTGGTGCTCCAAGATGTGATTTCAAAAGGGAATCAAGTGTTTTCAGAGAGGTAAGCTACTTGGGCCTTGTATCTTGTGTTTATGGCGATTGATCCATTGTTATTCATGATATTAGCGGGAAAATATGAGAAGAAATTAGGAGATTAGGGCTTGAAATTGGAGAGTTTATATTGGGGATTTAAAGGGCCATTTGAGGTCCGATTTTGATGATTTTGGTATGTATAGACTCGGGAGTGATAGGAGTTTCTAGTTTTGCAATTTTTGTTGGATTCCGAGACGTGGGCCCGAGGGTCGGGTTTGAGCGAATTTGGGGTTTTGAGTTTAATTTGATAATTTTCGCGTGGGCTTTGTCCATTTGGCATGTATTGATGATATGATTCTGATTTTTGGTTAGATTCGGAACGTTTGGAGGATGATTCCAGAGGCAAGGGGGTCGCAGATAAGGGATTTGACCGGTTCGAGGTAAGTAATGATTGTAAATCTTGTCCTGAGGTTATGAAATCCCGGATTTTACATCGTTTCATTATCTTGAGTTGACGCACGTGCTAGATGACAAGCGTGTGGGCATGCACAATTGAGGATTGTGACTTGGTCCATCCTGTAGCAACTATAAGTTGCGTATTTGGTTGAAACTATACGATACTTATGTGTTATCAGAAAGTATTTCTGTAAATTGGGCTGAATGCCATGTTTGGGCCTTGTGCCAAAGTTGTTTGAACCCCGAAGGACCTTTTTCTTACTATCCTCTTACTGTTTTCGATTGAGAATCTATACTCAGTCATGTTATACTCATTAATTTCATAACTCAGTTTTTACTATATTGTTTTGAAACATATATGAAAAATTTATTTTGGGCTGAGCACCCTATTTTTACTGATAGCCCGAGTGACTTGAGAGATTGATGACTGAGTGAGGCCGAGGGCCTGTTTTGTGAGGATATTATGTGATCGGGCTGCACGCCACAACATGTTGTTACTGATTCATGATTTTGTGAGGCTGAGGGCCTGATTTATTATGCCACGAGGTGGCTTGTTATGAGGCCGAGGGCCTGTTTGATTATTCCACGAGGTGACTTGTTATAGCGCTTGGGCTGTAGGAGCCCCTCCGGAGTCTGCACACCTCCAGTGAACGCGGTACCCTGAGTGAGTGATATGATGTTAGCCCGAGGGGCTGTTTATGATATGATGTGTTGCCCGAGGGGTTGTTCTTGATCCATGTTTTGCCCGAGGGGCTGTTCTTGATTCATGCTGAGCCCGAGGGGCTGTTTACGAGTGATTGTGAGGTATGCCCGAGGGGCTGTGTAGGAGTGACAATGATGATTGCCCGAGGGGCTGTTTATGACTTATCTTGCCCGAGGGGATGTTTATGATTTATGATGCCCGAGGGGCTGTATATGAGTGATGTTTTGCCCGAGGGGCCGACTATGTTTTCATCATTTCTACTCACTATTTTATCACTTGTTTGAAAACTGCTGAAAGATGTTTTAAATGGATTTTACACATCTTCAGAGGATTTCTACCGTAAACTGGATTTTTAACGAAATGATTTGATTTACATACTGTTTTGGAAACACATTGTACTTACTGTGGTGTTATGACGTGGATTATATATTTTCTTACTGCTCAGTCTTTATTTACTCTTATTACTTACTGAGTTGGCGTACTCACATTACTCGCTGAACCTTATGTGCAGATTCAGGAGTTGCGGATCGTGATAGCGAGTGCTGATCTTTCATCCAGCGGGTCTTTTGGAGTCGGCAAGGTAGTTGCATGGCATTCGCAGCCTTGTTCTTCTCCCTCTTATCTTCCGTAGACTATTTTTTTTGTATAATTCCAGACTGTGATAGTCTTCGTTGTATTCAGACCTTAGTAGATGCTCGTGACTTGTGACACCCCGATGTCGGGCTTGTGTTATTTTCTTCCGCACTGGTTATTTAGACCCCTGTTATGAGATATTGCCAATTAACAGCTTAAAACTGTCTTTTATCAATTAATAGCTGGATTTGGGATTCGTGTCGGTTGGCCTAGTTTCATGATAGGTACCATCACGACCGGTTCGATTTTAGGGTCGTGACAAATCGCATGTTGTCATGCCCCAAACTCGGGGAGCGCGACCAGGGCTTAACCGAGTGAACCCGGCTGAACAAGCCTATTGGCTTTTTTCTACCTGAACTCACACATGAAATAAGAGAAGACATATTTTCATTAATTAGTTAATAGGGGGATCATGGATACAATACCAAGTCATTTTCATTAGTTGTGTCATTAGTTAATGTCTCAAAATACACACACCTTCATAACTTGAAGTGGAATAGATGACCCGAACACAACAATATTTCATTTGACTTTTCCAGCACCCATATACAACTCATATTGTGTCTACGGAGCCTCTAATAGATACAAAAAAGTACTACAAAAGTGCTGGCAACAAGGCCCCGGCTATACCTCAAGTACAATACATAAGGAACAAAAGATGCATGACCCCGAAATGAAATGGGGTTCACCAAGACTGCTGGGATGAGGATGTACCGCTAACACCAATCAACACTGTCTGCTATGGAACCACCTGCATCCATTTAAAGATGCAGCGCCCCCGGCAAAAGGGACGTTAGTACCGTCGAATAGTACTAGTATGTATAACTAAATACCATCTCAATAGAATGAACAATAATACAAGAAGGAATAATCATGAAATCAATAGAAACCTCAAACAATACCAAAACATCAAGTTAAGAATCACATAAGCTTTCAAGTAAATTTCTATGTTTTTAGGTTGGGAGATTTTTAGTACCAATATACAATCACTCACAATACCACCGTACCTTTATACGGAGTCCGATCACGACCCGATCGGCTAGGTCGTCTCATTTGTGACATCTACCACAATCACAGTTCCAATTTAAATTTCCAGTTTCAATTTCCAGCATAGTAACCACCATGTATGCAGCATGGCGTCCGATCACAGCCCGATCAGCTAGGCCGTCTTGCCCAAGACATTACCATTTTTTATTAATCATCTCATTTCATACTTGCCTCTTGGACGCATTTCATAATTCAAGTTATTTTCCACATTCCAACATTATTATCATTATCATCAACAACAAGGCTTTTCATTCAAGACTTTAATTACATATGTGAGCAATTTAGATTCTAAGGCACGTAGAGACTTACGCACAATTTGGCGTAACAATCTTTATTCAAATTTGACTTGAAGTCTAGGCATTTTAGCACATATTCCATATTTTGAACACATCCTCGAATGATAAGATAACATGATGAGAGCATTGGGATATATATTGCACATATATTTTTCAACGCAAACACTTTCGGAATAGCAATTTCCATAACGATCACTTTGGGACTTACACTGGTTGCATGAACACCATGGGGTTCAATTCTAAGAAGAGGGGTTTTTAGCCATACATACCTCAATTGAGCTTCTTTAAACTCTACAATATCCCGGAACTCTTAGCAACCTCAATCTATTTTAGAAGTATGACAAGTTGAACCAAAATTTAGAAAATAATCATGGTTCTAGTTCATTTGGGCATTTTATCAACCACTAAGTGTGTATTAAGGTTTCAAGGTCCTTTTTATGGAAGATTTCATCATCTCACAACCCATTCATCACCTTTTTTAGCTCACAATCTTCCTACACCCTTTGTTAACACATGCATGCACAATAAACAACTCCCATGCCCAAGAATCAACTTGCTAATTACCCATTTAGTAAAATTTTCGAAATTAAGGACTCGAGTGTAGATTCTTACCTCTTAGGATGAAGACCTAGTGAGTTTTTCTTGATAATCCTCAATGATTTGAGTAAGAATTAAAGAGTAACTTGATAAAGATCACTTTGTCACTCTAGAGTTCTCTCTCTCACTCTAAAGTATCAAGTTTTTGCTAAAAAATGACCCCTTGCATCTATTTTATCAAAGTAGGGTCGGGTTATAAAAATCCAAAATTGATCCTCGGAACAGGTTCTGCAGTCGCATATGCAACCACATAATGCTTATGCGGTCCGCAAAATAGGTCGCACAATGGCCCTCAGGAACTGGCATTTTCTACTTCGGTCTGCGATCAGTCTGCTGTTCGCAGACCTGTTCTGCGGTCGCACAATGCGACGCGGAACCTCCATCTGACAAATCTCAAGGAATGATATGCAATCAGAGTGCGGCCCGCGAAATGGTTTTACGGTCGCATAATGGGCCGCAAAAATGACATAAAAAATGGCCCAAAAGACTACTTCACTCTGCAGCCATTCTGCGGCCTGCAAAGTGATTATGCGGCCGCATTATGAGCCGCAGAAATGCCCAACTCTGCAAATGAATTCCTTCAACTCCCCAACGCACTGTTCAATCCAAAAAGTCCGAACCACAAAACCTACGCTACCCCGACACCACAACTCCCCAGAAGATTTTCTACTATTATTGATACCTACGCCTACCCCGGCACCACAAAACCCCAACTTTTAGGAAAGATTTTTACGGGGCCTTACACATGCCATAGTAAACCAGGGGTTACTAATGATTTTATTATTTGACATAGCCAGTTGGGTCATCCCGGATATAATATGATGCGCAAAATACTTGAGAATTCACATGATCATTCATTGAAGAACCAAAAGATTCTTCAAACTAAAAAATTCTTTTGTGCTGCATGTTCTCGATGGAAACTGATTATTAGACCATCAATAATTAAAGTTGGCATTGAATCTCTTGCATTTTTAGTACGTATACATGGTGATATATGTGGGCCCATACACCCTTCATGCGGATAATTTAGATATTATATAATTTTGATAGATGCATCTACAAGATGGTCACATGTGTGCTTGTTGTCAACCCGGAATTTGGCATTCCCGAGGTTGTTGGCCGCATTAATACGATTAAAAGCATAATTTATAGATTATGCAATTAAGACACTCCTTCTTGCTAGTGAGTTTACATCACAGGTCTTTAATGATTATTGTATATCAACTGGTATAATAATTGAGCGTTTGGTTGCTCATGCTCTTACTCAAAATGGTCTAGTAGAATCATTGATCAATTAACACATCTAATTAATTGCTAGACTAACGCTTATGATAACAAAAATTTCATCTCGACATGGGAACATGCTATTTGTATGCAACAACTCTTGTATGGATCAGGCCACAAGTTATCATAAAGTCTCCCCATTACAATTGGCTTATGATGAGGAGCCAAATATTTCTCATCTTAGAATATTTGAATGTGTGGTATATTTTTTAATTACTCCACCACAATGCACAAAGACGAGTCCTCAAAGAAGATTGAAATATATATTGGTATACCCAACATTAGGGGGAGAAAATAAGCAGCTGGAATAAGAGACATATTGAAATGCATCGTCTCCAGGATATCAAATAAAGTTTTCATAAGGGGGAGTATAATGCGCGCTGTACTCTTTTTTCCTTAACCAAGGTTTTATCCCAATTGGATTTTTCTGGTAAGGTTTTTAATGAGGCAGTACTCAATACGTATTACAAGATATGTATACTCTTTTTCCTTCACTTGGCTTTTTATCACTGGGTTTTCCTAGTAAGGTTTTAACGAGACACATTATGGGGGAGTGTTATATCCAATATATGTGGATGCCACTTTCAATGTATGTAGATATTCTTTTCGTAACTGTCTTTGGCAAATTCAATACCAAATGAATGAATTCATTAATACATGTAACTTGAGAAGAGATTTTGTAACTTATAAATAGGATGTTATTTCTTAAGAGAACAAAATTTCTTAGATAAATTTAAAATTTGAAAGTCGAGGGTGCAACAATCACTTTTAATGTGAACTTTTCACTCTCCATAAAACTGAATAAGGGTATGCATATGGTCAATTCAAATGGTTTTGAATTATTTCCGCTCATGTAATTACGTTGACTCTCAAGTCTCATGGAATAAAGATATTTATCTCATAATTGATTCACATATATAAATTAAATTAAAAGCAAAAACAAAAAAAATGATCTCGAATAGAATAAGATAAAAAAGCGAAAACAATAAAGAAGTTTCTCAAATTGAAATAAAAAAACTATAAAAAAGTAAAAAAGAAAACAAGACAAAAATGGAATACGGCGGTAAAAATACGCAAAATCAGAGAAGCAAGTAGTAACCCTACTATCGAGTGGAAGTGTGGAACAGAAAGCTTCGTATTATTCATATCACAATGCTTGGTCTCACCAGAACTACGACTTCCGCCTCCGCCTCCGCATCCGCCGCCTCCGCCTCCGCCGCCTCCGCCTCCGCCGCAGCCACGTCAGCTACCGCCACTGTTCACCTCTGCACTCCGCAGCTCCGCACCATCAGACCAAGAACTAGTTTTTGCTTCGGCCAACAACATGTAATGAAAAAAACAAGATAATAATAAAACAAAGCACTCCTATACGTTTTTCCTCTCTTTTTTTTATTCTAATTTTATATAGTTGTCTTTTTGGTTCAGTCCTCAACGACGTCGCATAGGGTGATAGTTCATCCAGTGAAGGCCATGGCTGAAACTGCGGCCACTCCTCACTCTGCTCCTAAGTCCTCCACTTCTGGTATATTTTCTTTTCTAGTTAACCCCTTAACTTTCTGAGATGCGAGTAATAGCCCTTCACTTTTTGAATGGAATAAAGGAATGCTTGATATTATATGTTCGTGTAGTAGAAGTCAGACCACTGTTTAATCACTTTATCAATTTCGATTTTTGAATGTAACAAATGTTAGTTCACGCGCCATATTTTCTTTTGAACTTATTGTTTATGTGTATGATATTTGTTAGGGAGGAAGCAAGCGTTGATATCACTTTCAGATAAGACGGATTTGGCTAAGCTTGGCAATGGTCTTCAGGAATTGGAGTAAATGTTGCAGAAATGATTTAAGATTTTGCGAATTAATTGAAGGATAGTTACAACATCTACTAGTGAAATTGCTTTGGCCTGGAGCTGTTAGTGTGTGTGTTAGCGAAATGCATATCTAATCATATGTACAAGACTACCGAGCTTCACGTGAAAATGCATAATCCTAATCTGCATTGACCACTATATGTTGGAAATTTAGAACCTAAAATTTATACCACTATATGTTGGAAATTTTAAAACTTAAAACTTAGACCACTATATGTTGAGGGGAAGTGGCATTAACTCCATTTGCCAATGTTGTTATCATATCATATTGGCTTAATCTGATTGGAGCTAATGTCTCCTGTGCATTTGCTTTGTGCTCCTTTTGATTAAACTGTACGCATATCTTGCAAATTGAAGTGTCTAACTTACTATATTTACCGGAAAAAATCACGCGCCTTTTTTCATCCCATTGGATAAGTTCTCAGTTTGCAAAGACCTCTTATTTCCTATTTTGCAGGTACACAATTGTCTCAACGGGAGGCACAGCATCGGCATTGGAGGGTGCTGGTGTGTCTGTCACCAAAGTGGAAGAGCTGACACGCTTCCCTGAAATGGTAAGAATTTCTGACCAATGTTCTAAGGTAAAATTGGGACTCGCCATGGAGCGAGGCAATCTCTAAACACCCTGAGGCAACCATGGGGTGCTTAAGTCTCACGGGGCTAGCACCTTGATATGTGGGCATCTGACTCATATGTACTTTTCACTTTGGGCTGTCTGGATTTATGCATTGGATTGTTTGCCATGTATACCCTTGAACATTATCTTTTTATATTTTCTTGTGAAACTTTGAATATAACTTATATGATATGTTGTTCTTCCATAATATAGAATTTTGCTGAATTGGAATATTATTTTTCATATATTACTATACCTTGATAGTTAAAACAATTTTTGTACATTTTTTACTTTTGCAGTTTGATTTTTTTTTTTTCTATAAGATTTCTATTCTTTAATCTATTCCTCATAAAATAAAAATTTTGTGGAGACACCTCATGATAGGTGAAATGCCAGCCCTTGCATCTACACATTTTTTGATAGGACCCTTATAACTATAGTTCTTAACACACTGTTTTTGACCTTCTTTACTTTTATTTTTTTTGCAAGGATGGTTTACTTCTTTTTAGCTGCCTAATGTTGTTTTACATATGATTATTATACTTCTTTTTTCTTTGGCATTTTCAAGTTTCTTGCTCATCTTTTTATGATTCATTGTATATAATTTTCAGATTTTTCTTCTTAATGCTTGGTCCAAATAAATGTTGTGTTACACATCCTCATAGTTGATTTTATAACTTCCATCTGCAAATGAGAGCGGTGACTCATGGAAGTAAATTTCATAAGCATAACTGAAATCTTTTCTCCTTGTCACAGCTTGATGGCCGTGTAAAAACTTTGCATCCAAGCGTTCATGGAGGTATTCTTGCTAGAAGAGATCAGGAGCATCACATGGAAGCTCTGGAAAAGCATGAAATTGGTGAGCTAATTGATTTATATTATCAAAGGAACTTTATGTTATTATTATTTTGATGTCGCTTTTAGAAAACTTTATGATTTGTAGATACGAAACTAACATGTATGATTTTTTTAACTTTCCAATTTCTAAACTGCACATATTTTATACTGTAACCTAATTAAATAGTGACATTGGACGAGTTCCATGTACATGATTATCAAAGTATTCCTGCATATGATTGTTGAAATCACAATAAACGAAATAGTTAACCATGTTTACTTTGAAATATGAGATTATAGTCTATTTCAGAAGTGTTATATTCCATCCACTAATAGACCACTTTTACTTTCAATGACTAGCCAAGTTTAACATTTTAGTGGCACTTGCTGTATGTACTGATCTTTTTAGTTTCATTAACATTCAAATCAAATGCCGATCACTTAATACTTTAAAAACTTAAGTGCCAAAATTAGTTATTCAAACAAACCCTTTATGTTGCATGTGCAGCAGTTGATTCGTTTTGCCTCTTAAGCTTGTTTTCCATTATGATGTTTGCTTGAGCAGTGTTATCAAAGGCGCGCTTAAGCCTTGAAGTGAGGCTCAAAACATGTTGAGCGCTTCGCCTCGCTTAGTGGGCGCTTCAACATTTTCATCAAGGCTCTAAGGCATACTTTTCCTTGCCAATGAGCGTAATCCTGAAGAGACGATACTAAACAATTGATATATCACTTTATTGTAAATTTTCTTCTATTTCATTCTCCATATATTTGGTATTCATGGTTATAGATATTAGTCTTGGACTACACATACATATTTGTAATTTTTCTCCATTTGCGCCTTTCTTATTAAAGCTCATGCTTTATTTGCGTTTTGTGCTGAAAGCCCCAAGCCCCCAACAGACCTTAGAGCTTTTTTGCGCTTTTCGCCTTTGATAACACTGTGCTTGAGACTAGTCTATTGCCGACATTGGTGGTGTTTATGCTAGTACATTGTTTCATTCATATTCCTTAATATGCTGATGAAAATTCAGATCTTTAACACTTATCCAAAATGGGGTAAAACACTAGATATGGACTTTTATGGATCAAGCTCTATGTTGCAAGTAAACAATATTTTGCAATATGAAAGTACTTATTGCATTGTTGCTAAAAAAGCCTATGCTCTGGCATACATCTACTTTTCTCATAGGTGTATGATGTGATATTAGGAAACAAATGAAATTCACGAGGTTTTCATCTGCAGGTACATTTGATGTTGTAGTGGTCAACTTGTATCCCTTTTATGCCAAGGTTTCTTCTTCAAGCGGAATTTCATTTGAGGATGGAATTGAAAACATCGATATTGGCGGACCTGCCATGATTAGAGCTGCTGCAAAGGTTCCTCAGCTTATTACCTTTCTGTGGCTTGCACTTTGTATAAAGACAAGTTACTTTTGTCTTGATGCATTTCCCCCTTTTCTTACATCTGTGGCATCTATCTAGGTATAAATATTAGAAGACATAATTCCACCACCTGCACCTCTGTATCTTAAGCTTTGGCACATAAATTTCACTTGTGAACCAATGTTTTTTCATCTGTTACAGCTGTAGGTTTTCTTAGGCACATGCATTTGCTTCCTGGTCTAAATTGGATACAATACTCTGCAATCATGACTTAGAAAAAACATGATTTTTTCTCTGCTCGGAGTTTGTGAGATCTGGCTTATATAGGAGTGCTCAATATATCTGAAAGGTTGTAGGATACAGTAGGTACAGCTGAAGTTAAAAATAGCCTCCGAACTAAATAATGCCATTGTATGCTGTGTAGGATGCTCTTATCCATTATAAAGTATCTGAATTAGTGAAGGAGTTAAGTTACATTTTAACTATGCTAAAATACTATGAATTGCTTTTCTGGATAAAGTGTTAACAGTTAACATGATATAAGTGTATCTACCATACATCAATAACAAAATTGTATTTGGTAAAATCATGGTTAGTGCCTTATTTTCTGACATTAATAAAACTACCTTCTTTAAGAAATACGCAGGCTGAGTCTGTGTTGTATCTACACAGCTTTGTTTCTAACTGTGGATAATGCTTATTGAACACCACCTTCTTTAAGAAATACACGTGCTGAGTCTCTGTGTTGTATCTACACAGCTTTGTTTCTAACTGTGGATAATGCTTATTGAACAGAATCATAGGGATGTTCTGGTCGTGGTTGATTCTGAAGATTACCCAGCTCTTTTGGAATTTCTTCGAGGAGATAATGTTGACCAACAATTTCGAAGGAAGTTGGCCTGGAAAGCTTTTCAACATGTCGCTTCTTATGATTCTGCAGTTTCAGAGTGGCTTTGGAAGCAGACTGTAGGAGGTATTCCCTTTCAAAACAGACAGCGCTATGAATTATAAAAGCTCCCTCCCTTTCCCGCATCCTCTCTCCCCATAGAAGAAAAAATGGTTCAATAAAGAACTTAAAACATTAAATTGACCGTCGTCAGCCTCTACATTTGAAATAGATGTAAAGGTTAATAGTGTTGTACAGAAAAATAAGTCTTCAAATTTATTTAAAATTTTATTTAACTGTAAAAGTGGGGTACAGAAAAATAGTGTTGTTAAAAGTGGGGGGGGGGGGGGGGGGTTCATCTGCAAGTATGCTGATTGATGACTTTGGTCTCTGTTGGTAGATAAGTTCCCTCCTGGCTTGACAGTTCCACTTCATCTAAAAAGCTTACTTAGATATGGCGAAAACCCTCACCAGAAGGCTGCAGTTTATGTTGACAAGTCTCTATCTGAGGTTAATGCGGGTGGAATTGCAACTGTTGTCCAACACCACGGCAAGGTTAGAATTTTGATGTTTACTTTGTATTGTTCATCTGAACTTGGCTTATCTTCAAATTCTATGTAGTCTATTTGTACTCTGGATAATTGATCTATTGTGCTGTAAATTTAACATACATGAATGGAGTTCTTCTGGTTGAGGTTTCAGTGCTAATTACTGGCTTTTTCTCGATGCAGGAGATGTCATATAACAACTATCTTGACGCCGATGCAGCTTGGAATTGTGTGTGTGAGTTTAATAAACCAACATGTGTGGTTGTGAAGCATACAAATCCTTGTGGAGTAGCATCACGGGATGATATCATTGAAGCATATAGGCTAGCTGTAAAAGCAGATCCAGTTAGTGCATTTGGTGGTATAGTAGCCTTCAATGTCGAAGTTGATGAGGTGAAGTTGCTCAATGGACCTTTTCAGATTCATAATCTGAGTCTTTTTGTTGATTATGATCTTGCTATTAGGCTTTTTCTTGTTTCTTCTAGAAACCTAAATGGGCAATGATGCATTGTGTTGTCAGACGGCACTTTTTTGATAGTGATAGGGCCATTAGGTCCCTCCCTTCCATATCAACTTTTAAAGGGAGGAATAAATGAAAAAGATCTGGGTAACACATTGAAGTGATTAGGTTCTACCACCATCACCTAGCATTATCTTTTTTATGTCCTATTCATCTTTTTCTGTTATACGGTTTTATTGAGAAAGAACGTTCAAGATATGCTTTATATCTTGTTAGTACAATATACATTTTCAAAAATAGAAGTAATCTTGTAGTTCCCCTCATGGAAAGAGGTGACAGCTTGTAAATATAGGGAGAAGATCTGGAGAACGAGTTCTGTGAGCTCCCTCATGGTTTTTGGGTATGAAGGCATATGTGCAGTCTCAGTCACTCTTTGAAGCAAATATTGTGATTAAAATGGGGGACGGAAGAAGTACAAAGTTCTGGCAAGACGCTTGGCTGGGCCATACTCCCCTCAAAATTGAACTTCCTGATTTATATAATCTGATAGTGGATACAGAAGTTGCAATCAGTCAGCGGCGGAGTGGAAATGCTTGTAACCTTAATTTTAGAGGGCAGTGTTTTGACTGGGAGGTGGATAGGCTAGTTCAGCTGATATAAGTGCCAAAACAATTCCAGAGGCTATAGATTCACTTAGGTGGAAAAGACTAGGCAATGAGGTATTCTCTGTAGGGTCATGCTATAAAGGTTAAACAATGGGTGTGGTAGCACTCCTCAGTGGCCACTGAAGATGATTTTGGAGAAAAGTTGCACCGTACAAAGTAGCATGTTTTATGAGTGTTGCTGCCCATGAAGCTAACATCACCCAAAGTGATCTACAGCGAAGGGGTCTGCCTTTGTGCAGCAGATGTTTTTTGTGTTATGAAGATGAGGTGACTTGCAATCACTTGTTCTTACATTATCGGGCAGCAAACAAGTGTGGGGGTTGTTTTTCAGCATTTTTGGACAGACATCAATTGTTAAAAGACCTACTGATTTGTTGGAGGTGCTGCTGTCCTAATAAGACAATTAATGCTGGATTACTATTTTTGCTTGTGTCTGTTGGTACTTTGGAAAGAGAGGAATGCAAGGCGTTTTGATGGAAAGAATAGCTCAGTTCAGATCTAGAAAATTGGTGTTCTGGCCTATTGGCAGCTTCATGTAATTTACAGGCTATATATGCTAAATAGGCATGACTGACTTTATTAGCTCACTATGGATTGACTATTTTTTGCTATTAATAAAATTTATTTACTGATAAAAAAATAGAAGTAATCTTATAGTTCAACTGGTGCATAAACTCTCCTAAGGCACAAAAAGAGAACAACAAAAAGGGGAAAGGTGGAAAGTTTCACACAATTTAACCAAAGAAGAGAACAGGTGAAGAGGCTCCAAGCATTTTGACTTAATTCGTTATGCAAGAAGACTGTTTCTGTCATCCTTTTCCCTTATTTGTCAACCAAGGTGATGTTTCGTGCTGTTAAAATGAATAACGAAGCAGTATTTGGTTAGGAAGATTGCAACCGAAGAATAAGTCTATCAGTTGCTTCCCCTTTCAAATGTCTATACAGTGTCTATGCCTGATTTTTTGTATGTGGTACTGCTTTTTATAGGAGTTGGGCTTGAAATAAAAATTTTAAGCCTTGCTATCTCGCACCTTGAAGTTGTTGAGGAAATGCAAAATCAAACTTAAATTTAGGTGTCACGTCAAGGTGGATAATCTTTTAATTAATCTGTTTTGGTTCTTTGCAGGCTCTTGCAAAGGATATTCGAGAATTTAGAAGCCCTACAGATGGTGAGACTAGAATGTTTTATGAAATAGTAGTCGCACCAAAGTATACAGAGAAGGGTCTTGAGGTCCTCCGTGGGAAGTCTAAGACTTTGAGAATCCTTGAGGCAAGTAAAAACAGCAAGGGAAAGCTTTCACTCAGACAGATTGGTGGCGGTTGGTTAGCTCAGGATTCAGATGATTTGACCCCTGAAGATATCCAATTCAATGTCATGTCTGAAAAAACTCCACAAGAAAATGAGCTTAATGATGCACAGTTTGCCTGGTTATGTGTCAAGCATGTCAAGAGCAATGCCATAGTAATTGCAAAGGTACTTTCTGCATGCTATATCTAATGGATGACATTTCTTTAATTATTTTTCTTAAGCTAATATTTTATATTGCAGAACAATTGTATGTTAGGAATGGGAAGTGGACAGCCGAATCGTCTAGAGAGTTTGAGGATAGCTATGAGGAAAGCTGGAGATGAAGTAAAAGGAGCCGCTTTGGCGAGTGATGCTTTCTTCCCATTTGGTACATACCTCTATTTGGTTATACGTGTAGCAATAGAGCAAATCTCACATTTTATAAGAAAATGAGATGATAGGTCTCAATAAACTTTGACTAGTTGAAAGTGTCAATTTTAAGAAAATATACCATAATGAACTGTAACTGAAAATTTTGTGGAGAAACTGTTACCTTCTTCTGATGTTATGGTGCCTTGGACAAGCATTTCTGATTTTCTTTTGGGGCGGTTTCTGATTGAAGTTCTCTTGAACTAACTGTTTTTCTTTTCTGAATTAAAACAGCATGGAATGACGCTGTTGAAGAGGCGTGTCAAAGTGGAGTGAGCGTTATTGCAGAGCCAGGAGGGAGCATAAGGGACAAAGATGCAGTGGATTGCTGTAACAAGTACGGAGTCTCGCTTGTTTTCACCAATGTGAGACACTTTAGGCATTAAGAATTTGGTAGGACATCATTGGATTCATAATCTATCATATTTACAAAGAGCTTGTGACAGCTAAAATGCATCTCAAGTGTTTGATAAGTTTGAGGAATAATTTGTGATTTAAAAGGGAGGTATTCTGTAACATCTAGTGTGTATTATAGCAGAACTGTACTTCTGGCGGGAATTTTACTTGGTGGTTGGCGAGCAAATTTTCCTAGTACTTTAATGGGCTTTGTTAGACGAGTAAGAGCAATGTTGAAGACCCACTCAGAAGTGATTGAGCATGCAAGTGTAACGATTGGTTACTAATTTTATTTCTCTGGTATAAAGTTTTTGTTTTAAAGATGTTTTGTTATTTTTCATTTGAGGGAAAAAGGCCAAAATTGTCCCTCTACTTTGGACAATTAGCCACGTTTATACCCGTTTTTACTTTCCGTCTAAAATTGTTCCTACCGTTAGCATAGTAAATAAAATTACCCCTAATACTAACGGATATCCAACGTGGTACCTGGGACCCATAATAATTTGCCAACGACGCGAATGTGAATTTAGTCGGGTCCTAATGTAAGTACCAAATACCAGATCGGAAACATAAGAATTAGAGAGAAAAAGAGAGCGGTTCTACTTATAGTTTGTGTTCACATGTCATTATTGAGCATTCTTAATTAATTAAAAAAAGTACAATGTTCTAATTTGCTTCAATCTTTAGTTTGATTCATTTTTACGTATTTACGAAATTACTTTACTTCATAATCCTGACCCAAATTACGAAGAATAAACAACAACAATAACAACAACGATCCAGTAAAATCTTACTAGTAGGTCTGGGTACGAAGAATAAACAACCTAACTTTATATTCATTAGGATCAAGACTAGTAAAACATGCATGTAATCAAGAAGCAATTTTTTTAAGCAAATTTTTTGCTATTAATTGAAATTGAAATTCACCAACTTTACACAGTACAATCATGATTAATGCAGATACATCTCACAAAATTTACCAAAATAAATGATTTAATTTATCCTTGCGTTGGTGCATCATTGATCTCTATTCCTTGTTTTGTCACACCATAATCAATTGCAAGATCATGCATTGGTCTCGTGGGTGGGTAATCGTTGATCTCTGCCCCTTGTTTTGCCACACCGTGATCAATTCCAAGACCATGCACTGGTCTCGTGGGTGGGTAATCGTTGATCTCTACCCCTTGTTTTGGCGCGCTAAAATCATTATGATGTCCATGGGGTGGGCAAACATAGAATTCTTCACTTTCTTTTAGTTCTTCACCTTTATTACTAAGACAATGACTTGCTCTACCATTCTTATTTGCTTAGTTGACAAATTATTATGGGGTCCCAGGAGCCACGTTGGATATCCGTTAGTATTAGGGGTAATTTTATTTACTATGCTAACGGTAGGTACAATTTTAGACGGAAAGTAGAAACGGGTATAAACGTGGCTAATTGTCCAAAGTAGAGGGACAATTTTGGCCTTTTCCCCAATATTTAAATGGGACATAGCTTGCAGCCAAGACCAAAAGCTTGTCGCAGTTCTATTATAGCTGAAATTGCAGAGACAAGGAAAACAGCAACTTCTTGAATTACAAAAGAAATTTGTTTAAAAAGAATTTTCTTATCCTATTGTACATGAAATGCTAACAAATTTCATCCTACTAAATGTGCAAAATATTGAAACACAACCAAGTATACATGAACAGAAATCTCCTCAGTGTCACATCTTTACAAATTATGCATGCCACGATTTCCATTTTCTATCTAAAAAACGATAATAGGCATATCTCCACGATCTTATGAAAAGCAAAGGAGCAGTTACACCCCAAAATGTCACAATGAATCCTATTGCCATAGAAATATAGAACCACTCCACTTCATTATCATCTTCACTTCTGTCAACTTCTTCATTTCCAATCTCAGGATTTTCACCTTCATCACTGCATCTCTCCGAAAGCGGAAGCCCGCAAAGTTTATTTCCAGAAAAACTTGAAGAGCCAAAAGTTTGAAGTTGAGTTCCCACAGGAATCCTCCCTGATAGATTGTTGTGAGATACATTCAAGTAGCTTAAAGAAAACAAACTCGAAACGCTTCGTGGTATTTCTCCAGAAAGTTGATTATTTGAAAGATCAAGTGATTCTAACACCTTCATATTGCCAATGTCCTTTGGAATACTACCAGTCAAATGATTGTTGGAGAAATTTAATGATCTCAATCCAACAAGAGTTGTTAGATTCATAGGAATGTTTCCAGAAAGATTGTTGTTAGAAAGATCCATACTTGTAAACAATGACAAAATGGTATCATACTGGTATATGTTACCCTTAGTTGCTACTCTTGCACTCTCTCTGAAAACTCCAACATAATAAGAATAGTCCATCTCCTCATCTGCATCTCTAATTATCTTCCTTCCATTGACCATTGCTGTGAAATTGTTAACACACATCGGTATATCTCCAAACAACTTGTTGTTGGCAAGATCCAAGATTTGGAGATCACTGAGTTGGCAAAGTTCTGGAGGTAATTCACCATCGAATTTGTTTGACCGAAGACTCAGGACTGTCAAATTCGAAAGCTTTGTACCCAACCAAGTTGGTAAATTTCCATCAAGCTCATTCTCATTCAAATCTATTTTCCACAAATTTGTGCAGTTGTTTAAGGATGAAGGCAATGAACCGGAAAGTCTGTTTCTTTTCAAGTCCAAAGATTTCAACTTGCTTAAAGCACCAATGGATCTTGGAATACCTCCACTTAGCTTATTTTCTCCCAAGTTGAGAACTTCCAACTCCGGCCAATTCATCCAACAATCAGGAATTTCTTCGGACAAAAGATTTCCCCCTAGATGTAGAATCGTTAACATGTAAGATTCATTCCTTTTATCGCACAAGAAGTTAGTTAAACCTTCAGACAAAGAGTTATCCGAAAGGTCTAACTCGGTTACCATTGTTGGAATATGAGGGAGTGAACCACTAAAGTTGTTGGAATTCAAGTACATTAACCAAGGACCTCCACTTCCAATGGAATCAGAGGAAATTGAGAATGTTGGAATTTCACCAATAAGTTGGTTGTGAGAAATATTGAGGAAACGAATTTGAGACGATAAGTTCCAGAACCAAGTTGGAACCTGACCTACTATTCCAACATTTGATATGTCCAAATTCATTATTGATTGTTGAGATTGGATCCACAGAGGGAACTTAGGGCCTAAGCGCCAACCGCCTATTAAAATGTCACTAGCTTGAAAAGGCGGAATCCAATCAGAACTCACACTTAAAGTCAAATTACTCTTAGTTGCTTGGAAAAACTTCAAATTTGTCAAGTTAGTGAAATGATCTTCTGTTAACACTCCTTCCAACTTATTATTTTCCATGAAACAGAATTGTAGATTTGAAAGTTGGCCAAAACTTTTAGGAAGATTTCCAACTAATTTGTTGTCATTTAGTCTTAAATTCCTCAAAGAAGAACAATTTCCTGAGCCTATTGGAGGGCAATCATACATAGTATTGAAAATCTCAGATACTTCTCCTTCGAATCGATTTTCTGAAAGATCAAGATCTTCTAATTTCCCTAACTTTCCAATTACACTTGGTAATTTTCCAGATAGTAAATTTACAGACATATCAATACTAGTTAGAGATGTCAAATTTGAAATGAAATCTGAAACTTTTCCCTCAAGTTTGTTTTCCCTCAGGTTAAGTGTTTCAAGATTTTTGCATCCATATAGCCAATTTGGGATAGTGGAATTCAGGTTATTAATAGCAAGATTAAGATAACTAAGTTTGCAAAAATGTCCAACTCTACTTGGTATTTGACCCTCTAAAAGACAATTACTTAAGTCAATATATTCAAGATTATTTAGGTCAAATAACCATTGAGGCAAAACAGAATTAAATAAATTGCTAGAAGCACTTAATGTAGTAAAAAAAGTCAAGTTAAAAGGACCCTTAGGAAATGAACCAATGAAATTACTTCCAGTAAATTCAAGAGAAACAAGATTACTAAAACTGAAAACCCACCCTGGAATTGAAGAACTAAAGTTATTCAAAGAAAGATCAAGATTTTCAAGAACAGAATTGTTATGATCAAATATAGAAGGAATTGAATGAAGACTACAATTCGAAAAACGAAGATTAACCAAAGAAGGAAGTATATTAATCACCTCAGTCCAGTTTGTAGCTTTACTTAAATCCACACCTGACATGTCCAAAAGATTAAGATTTTCAAGACTTGACAACCAATGGAAATTATCAATCATTAGACCTTTAATTTCAGCATAATCCCAACCATTAATGGATAACTCAATAACAGAACCAGTTACATTGTGGCATAAAATTCCTTCCCAATTACAGCAATCTTCGCCATCAATCCAAGTGGAGAGTATATTTGTAGGATCATTTGCTTCTTTTTTTAACCTTAGTAAAGCACGTTTCTCATTTTCTTTGCAAATTCCAGCACAAGAACTAAACTTAAATGTAATTATTAAAGAGATAAATAGGACAAGTACTAAGTACAGCCTTCTCATTTTCTGTGAAAGTTTAATAAAAGAATGTGCACAAAAAAAAGTAGAATTAGCAAAGTTTGGCCGTATGATATATATATAAATTTGAGTGACAGATTCGTCTGAAATTATAATGTAAAAGTGATAGCTAGTTGTTACTCAATGAATTGGGATATTCTTTCTTGCCATTAAGTTTGACCTTTTACACGCTAAAGGTTCAGATCTTTATAAAGGAGAAAGAGTTGACAAAATTTTATAGTACTAAGCGACACGAGCTAAAAGACGAAAAAAGATGTAGAGAAAAGGAATACGAAATGATTAAAAAATGAAGGTACTTAGAAGCCAAGACCTCAAAATTGACTACCAGAAATGGGCACACGCTAACTATTCAACTATAGGTTAGACGATAAATCAATTTCTTTGTTTTATAAAATGCAACTGGATATATATATTTCTTTGAATAACGAAGACTTTTTTTTGGTCCAAATCGTGTTTGAGATAATAGTTTCATGCACATGTGAATATAGTGGGGGAGGAAGTCAAAACTAAATAAGGTTTTAAATCAATTATTAGACATTATGAAAGAGAATCAAACTAAAAGATTATGAAGAAAAAATGCCACGCTTCCAAATGTATAATCCATTACCGCCTTCTTATTCTACTTTTGATGTGTGGCAATTGGATAACAAATTGCAACTCATAATGTCCATGGGATTCCAAGTTTAATGCTTTTAAGAGTCGTTTGGGTTTGATGCATGTTATAATAATACCTGCCTAAAGTTCAACTTTGCGAATATACCGTTTGGTTGCACGTATAAGTTATACCAGCATAGGATATATATAAATTTATGTATTATTTTATGTGAGATAGAATATAAAATAAAAATACGTTTATTAGTAAAGAAGGTAACATTTTTGCTAAAATTTACTAAATTTTTTAAACAAATATTAAATTTCCACATGATTTTTATTCACTTCAATGTCTCTGTCACACCCTTGGGATAGACATAGTATGGCTTTGGGCTTGGGCCACATCAGCCAAATACATATGTATGGTAAACGGTAAGGTGACACCAGAACACAACAAACTTACATATATATGTAAATGCAAAAAAATAAAATAAAAACTCTTAATTATAATATATAACTATAGCTTCGGAGAATCTTAATAGCTGGTTGGTTATAACTTTTACCTTATTGGTGAAGGTTCGATTCTACTTTCCTTACCCCTATATTTATAATATATAAAAAAATATTAAAAAAACTATAGCTTCATTTATAGTTATCCAAAAAAGCTTCATTTATTTTTCTATTCACCAATTTCAAATCTTAGATCTACTTCAAAGAGGTATCACTAGGCAAGTCCCAATGCTTTCGGGGGATGCAAGAGGTTCGAATTGAAACATTTTCATTGAAAAATCATACTCCTATCATGTATATAGGGTAAAAATGATTTTTTTTTACCCATACATAAATAGTTGAATCCACTTCGCATAAGGAAAAAAGAAGAAGAATTAACTCAAATAGCCGTTCATCTAATCTCTTAAACCATGTATAATACATAAATAATTGCGTATAATCAATATATAATCTATGTATAGCGGCTAAAAAAATGCCAATCTCATTCCCACGTGGTTTTGCGGTAATATCACATCCTCCCTCTACCATTCCAATATGTAACATATTGTTATTCATTGCAGACAAGTTGTTAAATTGGACCTGTAATTTCTTGATGGCTGTGGAATGTGCTACCAAAGTGGAATTGATTGTTTCCATGCCATCTATTAACGACGCCTCCATCTTTGACATGCTCATCATATCCTCAGTTCCAATTGGTTTGGCATCTCTATCTCTGGACGCTGCCCATTTAATTTATAACCATTTTCCGCCATTGTTGGAGCAGCTGAAGCATTACTGGGATATGTTGGAAACCTAAACGTGGTTGAACTATGGCCGAGGCCAGATCATTAACTCGAGGTTTAAGATAATCTTTCAATCTTCTGCTTTCTTCCTTTGGTTTCTCCATAGGTAAATTAGCTTCTATTGTCATAAGATGAAATGTTCGTTCGAACCGGTACCTACCTGTTCACAAAAGTGACCAAAAACGAAATGCTTAGACCAGAGGAAATCAGCTTATGCAACAACAACAATATGCTAGTGTGATCCCACAAGTGGGTCTCGGAAGGGTAAGATGTATGTGTGTGAGTGCCGAAGAAGGAGAGAGCAGGCAGCAGTGGTGAAGCTGGCTGCTCGAAGCATTTTACATACGGCAAGACAGCTCAGGGTTGAGAGATTGTTTCCAATAGACCTTCGACTCAAGAAAAGAATTTTTAAAATGACGACAAGTCGTGATCACGCCCAACTACACTACTGAAAGTGTTAGCAATTTAAATTGATGCAAATATAATTCGACTTTTGAGTCCAAAGTTGATTGATCCCCTCACTCCCCTAAAAGATAATGAGGAAAAAGGGCTTTAATGCGACTAATTGGCATTCAAAAAAGGGTTTCCTCTTTTTGTGAAGCTGCCATCTAACATGTTATTTTTCGAGGGTTGATAGGTGTCACGATCCGGATTTCTCACATTCGGGAGTTGCGATGGCGTCTACTCGTGGAAGCTAGGCAAGCCAAATATTATAAAATCATTACCTTCCTTTTATTAAACATGTTCAACAATTTAAAATAATAAGTGATTAAACAGCGGAACAAATTAAATAACCAAAAATGCGGAAGACGAAAAAACTTAATAATTCAACCAAACACTGCTACATAATCTGAAGTACAATACTACCCAGAATTTGGTGTCACAAGTCACGGACTGTCAAAGAATACTACAAACAAGGTCTGAATAGAATTACACAAATCTGTCTCTGAATAAGTAAAAACAGAAAGAGAAATGATAGGAGGAGACGCCAAGGCCCGCGGACGTCTGCAGGACTACCTCAGGTCGCCTGAATGGACTGAAGGCAGCACCCTCTGCGGTCCAAATGCTCCGGTATCAGTATCTGCACACAGTGCAGAGTGTAGTATCAGCACAACCGACCCCAGGTGCTGGTAAGTGCCTAGCCTAACCTCAGCGAAGTAGTGACGAGACTAGGACCAAACTACCAAATAAACCTGTGCAGTTAAATCATATACAGCGAAAAATAAAAGCAGATATTCACAATTAAAGGTAGGAGGGGGAAACATGATGTGGGGTATATCAGGTAATAGCAGAATTCAATAGAGAAATGTAAGGAACGCTATAAATGAATTACTAGCAAAAAATAAGGAATTAAGAAACAAGTACACATGTAATACCGTTGCAGGCATGCAACCCGATCCCATTTCATATAATACCATTGCAGTCGTGCAACCCGCTCCCATTTCATATAGTACCGTTGCAGGCGTGCAACCGCTCCCATTTCATATAGTACCGTTGCAGGCGTGCAACCCGCTCCCATTTCATATATTACCGTTGCAGGCGTGCAACCCGCTCCCATTTTATATATTACCGTTGCAGGCGTGCAACCCACACCCATTTCATATATTACCGTTGCAGGCGTGCAACCCGCTCCCATTTCATATATCAACACCAATCATAAAAGAATCTCAGCAAGGAAACAATAATATAACAACAACATCCCGACAACGGAACAATAATATAACAACATCCCGGCAAGGGTACAACAATATAACAACAACATCCTGGCAAGGGAACAATATTATAACATCAACATCCCGGCAAGGGAACAGTAATATAACATCAACATCCAGGCAAGGGAACAATAATGATAATCCTCATATGAAACACGAATAAACCACAATAGAGTCATAACAATTACAATACAAGACTCACGGGCATGCTTGACACCGACGTATAGATACTTGTCACCATGCCTATACGTCGTACTCCACAGTTAACACATAGCAATTAAGACACAACTCATAATCCCTCAAGCTAAGGTTAGACCAAACACTTACCTCAAACTTCCACGGCCAACTCAAGCCTCAAACACCGCTTTTCCTTTAGAATTCGCCTCCAAATTACTTGTATCTAGCCCAAATTAATTTAACAACATCAATAAATGCTAAATAATTCAATCCCAATGCTAAATTATAGGTTTTCTATCATTTTTCCCAAAAAGTCAAAAATTGACCGCGGGCCCGCTTGGTCAAAACTCGAGGTTCAGACCAAAATCCGATCACCCATTCACCCACGAGCCCGAATATGCAATTAGTTTCGAAATCCGACCCCAAAACGTGGTCTAAATTCCAATTATTCAAAAAACCCTAACTCTACCCAAATCCCCAATTTTTACCATGAAAACCCTTAATTTTTGATTTAAAAGTGATGAAAAACAGTAAAGAATTGAAAGAACAAAGTTTAGAATTGATTACCTATGACTTGGGGATGATAATTGTTGAAGAAAATCGTTCTTAGGGCTGTAAACCTCGAAAATATGGTGAAGAAGAAGGTCTGCCCGTTTTTGAAAGAGTATTTATATTAGCTGGGCAACAGACCTATGCGTTCGCACTCAAAAGCATGCGTTCGCATAGGGTAAGAGAAACTGGGCATTGCGATCGCGGGACAGGGTATGCGTTCGCATAGAGGAAAAATGGTGAACCCCAGAATTAACTCTATGCTATCATGGACCTACCTATGCAATCGCATAGAACAAATGATGACCTCCAGAATTAACTCTATGCTATCGCGGACCTACCTATGCAATCGCATAGAACAAATGATCCTCCAGAATTAACTCTATGCTATCGCGGACCTACCTATGCAATCGCATAGAACAAATGATGACCCCCAGAATTAACTCTATGCTATCGCATAGAACAAAAACCTAGACACCAGCAAACAGCGAAAACACCAGATTTTCTAAGTTCGAATCACCCCGACGCCTATCCGAAACTCACTCGAGCCCTCGGGGCTCTAAATCAAACATGCACGCAAGTCTAAAAGCATCATACGAACTTGCTCGTGCGATCAAATATCCAAAATAACATCTTAAACAACGAATTTAGCATAGAAATCTAAGAAAAATCTCAAAACTTTCACAGTATCAAATTTCACAACTACGGGTCCGAATCACATCAAACGACTTCCGTTTCTTACCAAATTTCACAAACGCATCTTAAATGTCATATTGAACCTGTACCGGGCTCCGGAACCAAAATACGGGCCCGATACCATAAATTTCAAATATAATCAAATTTCCAAAAACTCTTATATTTTCAGTAAAACAATTTCTTTCAAAAATTCATTTCTCGGGCTTGGGACCTCAGAATTCGATTCCGGGCATACGCCCAAGTCCCATATTTTCCTATGGACCCTCCGGGAAAATCACAAGTCCGGGTCATGTTACCCAAAATGTTACCGAAGTCAACTTAAATTCAATTTTAAAGGCCAAATTAACATTTTCATCACATTTCCACATAAAAGCGTTCCGTATATACGCCCGGACCGCACACGCAAATCGAGGTGAGGAAAAAGGAGGCTTCTAAGGCCTCGGAACACAGAATTTACTCGTAAATCAAGTGATGACCTTTTGGGTCATCACAATAGGTCGCCCATATTTTTTTAGAAATCTATTTTATGCTTGTTTAAATTATTCAACATTGGTACGGTAACCAAAGATCCTAAAGGGTTAATTGACTGAAGAGAAGGTATTAGCTAGGCACTCCTTAATCTATCTATCTTCTTCTATTAAATTTCTGACTTATTTTGTTAAGGAGTGAAGATAAAGTTTACGTACTCTAATAAAGTGAAACGCCAAAGAATAAACGAAAATATTACAGATTTCAAAAAGAAAAGAATACTAAGAAATAAGTAATTATTACAGACAAAAAGAAATCCCGAACTGTGTAATTGGCATTAAAACCACTTGAATAATGTTGTACAGTTCAAAATTCGATGGATAATGAATTCGAACCTCTACCTGGATTCAAAATTCTAACATGCACTTAACCCCACATTATGTGATATTGTGATATGCGCCTAACACGCTTAACCCACACATCGCACGAATGCACTTTTACCTGGGGCTCACAATCCTAAAAGCCAACCTTTCCTACTCGCAATTCATAGTTAGTGTAGTAAAACAATTCGAAAGTACCTACTCTTTACGACCAAATTTTAACATTAAAAATTTCTGCAAAATATCTACAGAGATATATATTTCATTCATACTCACGATCATCAAAATCCAGATTCAGACAAAATAAAATATTGGAATCAACTCTACGGGAATTAAATAGACTAAAAAAGAAAATGGACCTTAAATCGGAGGCTCTTTTTCTCAGTGATTCTTTTGACCTAGTCTTGCTTGAAATTTGCTCTATCAGAATTGGCCTTCCGTAGTTGGGGATTTTACTTCGTGTTTTTAGGACTTGAAGCGGAAGTAAAGGGTGTATTGGGGTGGACTCTAATTTGTAGGAATAAAAGGTGAAGAGAGAAAAAGGAAATAAATAAAAGGAAAACTGGGAAGCTGATTTAAAGAAATCAAAATCAAACTTTCATATATGCATATATTATAAATTATATAAAAAAACTATAAGAAATCAGATATTTGGAAAATTATCTTCATCTTCTAATACGACTAGAGGTCTATTAATCAACTCTATAAGAAAACATTTTGTATAAAATCAAGTATTCACTTAGAAATAAATATAACCAAATTGCGAAAGTGCTATATCATTATTGAGCCTAAAAGTCCTAAGGTTATGGAAAATATTCTTTTTATTCTCTTTTATCTCAAAATGAACTAATATACAAGTTAAATAAAAACTAATATACAAGTAGTAAAATAGTAAAGACTAATCTAACATATTGGAGTTTGGAAATAAAAATCTCAATCTAGAAGAGAAAAAATTAGATTTTGTATGGGTCAGAATCCGACCCCACGATAATTAACGAGGCTAATCCCGTTTCAAGCTAATTCATGATTAATTAGTGGTACGACCACTCAGAATTGACGATGTTCAACCCGCATCCGGCTCGATCGACAAGGCCATGGCCTATCCGCCACCATAAAGGCGAGATCCCAACGTGGTCACTGCCATTTATTGCCAGCTCACGAAGCCCACAGCTATAAATACTAAGAGTGGAAGCCCTAGAAAGGGGGGCTGCTTCTTGATCACCATAGAGAGGAGAGAGAAGGAAAAAATATACCCATCTTATGGGAAGAGAAAACACCATTGTAAGGCTCTGAACCTCTTCATGGAGAGGCAGACCAAACAAATATTATCAATAAAGGTTTCGAATGTTTCTCCCCCTAATTCTGAGCACTTATTCTCGTTTCTTTCATTTGGTCCAACGGATTATTACGATTTGCTATGATTTTCCTGTGATTATTTGTATTGTTTTACACTCATAAGATATGTAATAATTTTTGAGCAAACAATTTGGCGCCGTCTGTGGGGATTTCATAGCAAAATCGCGTAGTTCTGCCATGGACCAAAAGGAAAGAAACACCGGAAAAGGAAGAACAACCCCGCATAAACAAGCCAAAGCGGCATATCAGGCCGATGAAACTCGAAGATCTCGAATCAAGGTCCAGTTCCTCTGTCTCTCATCTATCGAATGGTGCAAACAAGAAGAAACAGCCCCCCCTTCTTTTGGGGAGAATCTTCGTAAGAGATCTCCCACATCCCTGATAAGGGCTCCAGCCGGAAACCAGCGCGGAGGAATCTCGAATCTCGAATCGCTTCGAGACAGCCTACATACCCCGGTTGGGAAGATAACGATTAAGCTGCTCAAGATCTCGAATCAAAATCGAGCTTCAGCTCCCAATAACCCACGAACCAAAAAAGTTCAACTACGGTTGAACCAAGACAGGCTATGCGCCTTCACCAAAAAGTTCAACAACAGTCGAACCGGGACTCAGGCCATGAGCCTTTGCCGTCAAAATCAACTAAGTTCAACAACAGTTGAACCGGAACTCAGGCTATGCGCCTTCGCCAAAAGTTCAACTACGGTTGAACCAAGACAGGCTATGCGCCTTCACCAGAAAGTTCAACTACAGTTGAACCGGGACTCAGGCCATGAGCCTTCGCTGTCAAAATCGACTAAGTTCAACAACAGTTGAACCGGAACTCAGGCTATGAGCCTTTGCCATTAAATCCAGGCTANCGCTCCGCATCCGCCGGGGGGGGGGGGGGGGGTCCAAATTAATTACCACAGGAGGAGCCGGCGTGAACGCGACCCTACGCCTTATCAACGGCCTCTCCTCCTCCCCATCTGACGACGATTCCGCTCTAGGGCGCACGACCCCCGATGGCCCCTCGTCCCGAAGACGGGTCCTTGATGGAGAAGAAACCGCTGAAGATTCAACTGAGGCCGCCCTCGATATTGAGCGCGACACCGGCGCTGCAGTAAGTCGAGCAATTGCACCAGGCCGACGGAAGGCCAACTGACGGGCCCTGACGCGGCGTGCCCTCCCTGATCACAGAAAAACAAAATTAAGGAAGTGTCGAAACAAAACGGAACAGAAGAAGAAGTCATTTTTTCTTACCTGCCACAGGACTACGGCCATGCCTCTCCCAAAAAGACGCCCATGTGCGTATCCCCACTGTGTGGGGTAGCACGGCCTCCACCCATCCGCGAATCCCAGCTAACGGAGTCGGCGGCGATTTTTCGGCTACAAAATTGACACGAGTTAACGCTTACGAGCACAAGACGTAAGGAAAGGTAAAAAAAAAAAGAGGATTCAATGGCTAAGAAACTTACGTGCGTGATTCCAAGCCTCTGGGAATCCAGTAGAGCACGCCACTAAGTGTTCAGTCCTAATGTAGAAGAAGTGCTCGAAAGGGCGAGGATCAACCTCATCATCTAGCTTCGCAGTCAAGCCCCTCGTCCCGCGAGGGCACGCTCGAATCATGGTACCCCGAACCCTCTGTGGGGCGTAGAGGCTAAGCACATGCTACAGCGTAATCTCCCCACCAGCCAATTCTGCGTATTTGATGAGCATCGCTAACAACTTGTAAAGAGAAGGAGTGAGCTGACCCGGGCATACCCCGTAATAACGACAGAAATCAACCACCAATATTGGGAGCGGGAGCTTAAACCCTAACCTGAAGGGGTAGGCATAAAAGACGCAGTATCCCCTACGGTCGGTGTGGACCCTCTCCTCGCTTCTAGCGAGAATGACGTCAGCATAGCCGGGGATGACCCCCTGTCCCCGCAGTCGAGGCATCCCAATCTCCCCCATTAATGGGGCTTCATCCACCTGATCCTCCCTACCGTCGGCGGTGAAATCAGTCATTGGAGCTCCGGGCAGAGATACTATCTCGTCAACCGACGGAGCCTCGCCAGTCTCCACCAGTTCTGCACCCCCCATCGCCGGAATTGGCCCCTCGGTCACCGGTGAATTAACCGGAAGGTCCGTCGGAAGAACGTTTTGGGAAGAAATGCCTGCCATTGTTGATACAATAACGAGAAAGAAACGAAGTTCGGGGGACAAAGACGAAGGTGAAACAGCAACAAGAAAATCTTCTTCAGAATTTCTCTCAGACAAGCGATAAGAATATGGAAAACGAATTCCTCAGCCTTTATTTATAGGCAATACATGTGGCCCTCATGCCTCCCAACTGCCACCATCAACTACGTGACCAACCGCACGCCGGTTCAATTCCATAGGAATGTGCGTCATTATGACAGGCTCCGTAAAGCGGCCTTGCAAATCACCCGTCGGCGTCCCGCCCTCGAAATGGTCATAACGACCTATGAATGCCGAGGAAGTGCTCCTTGCGCCCTAAAATTTTTTCTTTTTTGACACCGCCGAGCACGTATCAAGCGTGCCCTCATTCTCCTCGGCCGCGCAACATACGACCCATCCGTCATGGCCGACGGGTATGTTTCTAAAGCAAACGTAAGGATCAGAGCACAATGCAGCTCGACCTCACTCGAAGTAAGCTAAAAGGTCAAGTGCCTTCGCCCAAAAGGACCTCGATCGAACAATGACTTGACAGCCCAATAACAGGATACTAATACTCTACAAGGCTAAGGGTCATCGCCAAAAAGAATTCGGCCTCGACCGAAGTAACAGTCGCCATCCCCATCCATGTTTCTCGAAATACAGCCAATGGAATCCACTCATCGAGCTCGGCCAAGGCCCAACCTCAATAAGCGGAGGGACTAACTGTATGGGTCAGAATCCGACCCCACGATAATTAACGAGGCTAATCCCGTTTCAAGCTAATTCATGATTAATTAGTGGTACGACCACTCAGAATTGACGATGTTCAACCCGCATCCGGCTCGATCGACAAGGCCATGGCCTATCCGCCACCATAAAGGCGAGATCCCAACGTGGTCACGGCCATTTATTGCCAGCTCACGAAGCCCACAGCTATAAATACTAAGAGTGGAAGCCCTAGAAAGGGGGGCTGCTTCTTGATCACCATAGAGAGGAGAGAGAAGGAAAAAATATACCCATCTTATGGGAAGAGAAAACACCATTGTAAGGCTCTGAACCTCTTCATGGAGAGGCAGACCAAACAAATATTATCAATAAAGGTTTCGAATGTTTCTCCCCCTAATTCTGTGCACTTATTCTCGTTTCTTTCATTTGGTCCAACGGATTATTACGATTTGCTATGATTTTCCCGTGATTATTTGTATTGTTTTACACTCATAAGATATGTAATAACTTTTGAGCAAACAGATTTATTTGATTGATAAATATAACTGGACGGCTTAAAATTGTTGATGTCTATAGCTGTCGAACTCCACAAAAATATAAAAATACTCTGGGTTTTTCGAGAATAAAATAGACAAAAAGGAGTCTAAAGTGCTTATATTTGGAGACAATTGTATTTGGATTTAATGTTTTCCAATAACAAAAAGGAAAAACCTGTATCGGCCTAAATGAAAATTACACATATTGAAGTCGTTACAAGCCAAAGCTTTCTCAATTAGTATCAAGTATTCTCGCTTACACTATTGTCTACACCAGTATGAAAAGACAAACCTTGTACACATATAAAAATTACTACTAAGAAAAAAGTGATCCGATCAAAGGAACTGTGTAAAATGGAGAAAAATTTCAGGCATTTACTTAATGAAACCAAAATCAAACTAAAACGAGATTTCACATGGTGCATGGAATGTTCTTCCACGGCAAATAGCTTCCAGGTTTTCACCAGCATATGAACAAAGAGGAGAAACTTCCACACCTGAAAAATTACAAGTGCAATCTTCAGAAGACTGTGAGACACTTTTGCTACATCACATTCTTGCAAAGTTAAAAAGGAGTTACTGTTCACCATTTACCAGTCCTGGCCTCAGGACTATCCAGACCTTACCAGGACAACAACTGTCTATGGTTAAACGTCATTTGACTTTGTATTTCCATGAGAAGTACAAATATATGTAAAACTAAACCGCTTCTAATTTGAGGATCTGGATCTCCTAATCTTAAGGAACTAATGAAAGGCATATGGATACTGGAGTCATAATAATTTAACCTTTAAGATAAAGTTATATTTATCTACCATCTGTTATTAAACACTCTTTTCCACCATGCATTATGAACATCGCAAAAATATTTTCTCCCCCAAACATCAAATTACCTGTGGCATATAAGGGCACAGAATGTGTCAAGAAGCCTCCAGCTGCAACCACCCAACGGGTGTGGAGACGAAGAACAAGCAATCTAGCACTGTCAGGAGTGTCAAAGTTTGCTCCATTTGCATTTTTAACTGGAGCAAATTCTTCTTCACGAACAACCTATATAGACAAAACATTTCAAAGTCCCGGCATTAAACAGATCTGCATAGACTGGTCTGGAAGTATTGTAACAAGTATAGAACTACAATTACCTCAAATAGCGCTGTTGAAGGTGTGTAAGGAAAAGCATCAAATATGAATTGTTCCAGTTTGTATCCCATTGTATGACCATGAATTGATGGGATTTTCTTCTCAGCAAGATGATAACTGCAATAATATCACAACACTTTTTTAGACTCATATTCCCTAGCCAACTCCATCTATGTGATACGATCTCGTGAAAATGATGACAAGAATCAGAAGAAAAAGGAATCCTAAAGGTTAAAATATGGGAGAATTACCCTTGAACAGATCCCTAAGCTCAAATGGAGATTTGAGTATGGGTTGAGAGAGAAAAGAGACTGAGATTTTATTAATATTCACTTTCATAGCCTTCAATTACACAGAGATGCTCGATTATATGCTAAAGTGTTTGGGCGGGAAAGTTAGTTTATAACTAACTTCCGGAAACTTCCAAATCCCAACTACCCTCCAACTAACTCTAACTAACTTGGACTCAATTAACTAACTTGGCTCAATTTAACTACTGGAATTTGTAAGTAAGCTAACACTCCCCCCTTCGAAATCCTTGTCCTCAAGGATTAAAGTGTGGAAATTTGAGCTTGAAGGAGTGCAGGTCTTCCCAAGTATTGTCTTCTGGTGGAGCATCGAACCATTTTACTAGGACTTGAGTAATGGCCCTCCCCTGCTTCTTGGCTAACCTTCTATCCACAATAGCTTCAGGTTCCAATAATACATGGCCAGAATCCGAATGAACTTCAGGTAAAACAGTAGAAGCAATGTGGTTTCCCAGCTTCTTTTTCAACAAGGACACATGGAGAGTGGGGTGTATTTTTGAGTGAGGGGGCAGATCCAGAGTGTAAGCCACAGGTCCCACCCTAGCTAGTATTTTGAATGGACCAAAGAATTTTGCTGAAAGTTTTTGATAGGCATGGTCTTTGAGGGAAAGCTGCCTATATGGTTGAAGCTTAATGAAAACCCAACCATCCACCTGATAAGACCTTTCAGTTCTATGCTTGTCAGCTTGTATCTTCATCCTGTGCTGGGCCCTTTCCAGATGTTGTTTTAGGGCTCTTAAAGTAGCTTCTCTGGCTTGCAAGCTTCTATCAACCATATCTAACTGAGAATCAAAAGGCATATATGGAAGGAGTGGAGGTGGCTTCTGTCCATACACAGCTTTATAAGGTGTAATATTTGTAGCTGAGTGATAAGTGGTATTATACCACCATTCTGCTAGAGGCAACCATAGGGGCCACTCTTTTGGCTTTTCAAAGGTCATGCATCTGAGGTAGCACTCTAAGCATCTATTAACGACCTCAGTCTGTCCATCAGTTTGAGGATGATAGGCAGATGAAGTTAAGAGGGAGACCTTCTGCAATTTGAATAATTCCTGCCAAAAACGACTGGTGAAGACCTTGTCCCTATCAGATATAATGGTCTTGGGCATACCATGTAACTTGAATACCCCATCCATAAACACCTGAGCTACATCCAGAGCTGTAAAAGGGTGTTTAAGTGCCATGAAGTGGGCAGCTTTACTCAGTCTGTCCACAACCACCAAAATAACTTCCTTGCCTGCAGCTTTTGGTAGCCTTCTATGAAGTCCATTGATATATCTTGCCAAACCTTTTCAGGAATTGGTAGGGGTTGGAGTAGGCCTGGATATGCTACATTTTCACCCTTGCACCTTTGACAAGTGTCACACTCCCTTATGTGCCTGTATACATCTTGCTTCATCTTCTTCCAATAGAAGTCCTGTTTGATCCTCTTGTAAGTGGCAGTGATTCCTGAGTGGCCACCCATAGAGCTTTCATGATAGAATGCTATGAGCTGCTTCCTCAAAGGTGGATCAGCCCCTACCATCATCTTGCCTTTCCTGCTGAGAATTCCACCAATGAATGAATAATAAGGTTTAGGACTGGAGGATGACTGAATACTATGAATCAGTTGTTGCAGTTGTGGATCTTGGTTCCAGCTTAGCTTAACAGACTCTAATAGTTGTGAAGAAACCCCAGAGATACTAAAGAGCTGAATGGATTCCCCCTTCCTAGAGAGAGCATCTGCTACAAGGTTTTCCTTCCCCTTTTTATAAGATATGGTATAGTCATATCCTAACAACTTGACCAGCCACTTCTGTTGACTAGGGGTTGTGATTCTTTG
Source organism: Nicotiana attenuata (assembly GCF_001879085.1). Taxonomy (NCBI): domain Eukaryota; kingdom Viridiplantae; phylum Streptophyta; class Magnoliopsida; order Solanales; family Solanaceae; genus Nicotiana; species Nicotiana attenuata. The sequence continues at coordinate 52,132,907 of NC_031990.1, read as the reverse complement.
CTGGGGGTTGTGATTCTTTGCTCCAGCAGGTATTTAAGACTATGGTGATCAGTCTTGATCACAAAGTGCCTGCCCAAAATATAAGGTCTCCATTTCTGAACTGCAGAAACCAAAGCTAGTAATTCTTTCTCATATACTGATAAGGCCTTATTCTTCCCAGATAAACCTTTACTGAAAAAGGCTATAGGCCTGTTGTCTTGCATCAATACTGCTCCAATACCTTCACCTGAAGCATCAGTTTCAATGACAAACTCCTTAGAAAAATCAGGTAATGTCAGAATAGGAGCAGAGGTAATAGCCTTTTTTAAAGATTCAAAGGCTTCAGTAGCCAATGCATTCCACACAAAGCTTCCCTTTTTGAGTAAATCATGCAGTGGCCTAGCAATCAGACCATAGTTCTTGATGAACCTCCTGTAATACCCAGTGAGGCCAAGGAAACCCCTCAGTTCTTTTATTGTTTGTGGCTGAGGCCAATTCAGTACTGCTGACACCTTGTGTTGATCCATGGACACCCCTTCACTGCTGATGATATGCCCCAAGTAGTCTATTTGTGTAACTCCAAAAGCACATTTGCTCATCTTGACAAATAACACATGAGATCTTAATAGCTGGAAGGCTTCCTCTAAATGAACCAAGTGATCTGACCAACTAGAACTATAGATGAGAATATCATCAAAGAAAACCAAAATAGATTTCCTGAGATACTGTGGAAGACCTGGTTCATGAGACTTTTAAAAGTAGAAGGGGCATTAGTTAGGCCAAATGGCATGACCATGAATTCATAATGGCCATGATGAGTTCTAAAGGCTGTTTTAGGGATGTCTTGCTCAAACATTCTTATTTGATGATAACCAGACCTTAGATCCAACTTGGAAAAATATTTTGCTCCATGTAGCTCATCTAGAAGTTCCTCTATAATAGGAATTGGGAATTTATCCTTCACTGTACTGTTGTTCAGCTCTCTATAGTCCACACACATTCTCCATGTTCCATCCTTCTTTTTCACCATTACAATAGGGGAAGAGTAGGGACTGGTACTGTGCCTTATAACTCCAGAATTTAGCATGTCATCTACCATTTTTTCAATCTCATCCTTCTGAATAGCTGGATATCTGTAAGGTCTCTTGTTAATTGGTGCAGTACCTTCCTTCAAAACAATCCTGTGATCATGTGTTCTTGCAGGTGGCAACCCTTTAGGCTCCTCAAATATATCTTTGTATTTCTGCAAAATTGAATCCAAGTCTGCTGCCTTCTCCTGATCTTGATTATGGCCCTCTATTGAGAATAGCCCTATATTCATGCTTGAATTCTCCTCTGCTAATACTCCTACTGATATCATGCACAGTTCTGCTGGTTTAGCCAAGAGCTTGTCCATTCTTCCTGCCTGAATTAACTTGGCAGCAGCGGGTTGAATACCCCTTAGAGACACCTTCCTGCCCATAATGGTAAACTCCATTTTAAGCTTCCTGAAGTTCCACATGATGTCTCCTAAGGTGATCAACCATTGGATGCCCAAAACCATGTTACACCCTCCAATAGGCAACACCAGCATGTCAGAGTCAAAAGTGACCCCTTGCATCTTCCACATCAGTTTTTTGCAAACATAGTGGCTTTGCACCTTATTGCCATCGGCCACTGATACTGCAAAAAGGGCTATGGCTGTCAAGACACATCCTAACTTCTTGGCTGTATTGAGATCCAAGAAATTATGTGTGCTGCCAGTGTCAATCAAAACTTGTACAGCTTTACCCTTGATTGACACAGTTACTCTCATAGTTCTAAAATTATGTAAGCCATTCGTAGCATGGACGGATACATGGGGCAGAATTGATCCCTCAGAATCAGTCTCTAAACCTTGACCAATCATGGTCAACAACTCAGCTGGATCCAACATCATCTCCTGTTCTAACTCCACATCATCCAATCCTTCCTCCACCTCCATAGAAAATAACTGCCTTCTATTTTTACACACATGACCAAAACTATATTTTTCATCACAGTTGTAGCATAATCCTCTACTTCTTCTATCCTCCATTTCAGCAGGTGTAAGTCTCTTAGGATTTTTATAGGTAGGTTTATCATGTAAGGGATGGGAATTGGGGTTTTTATTAAGAGGTTGGCTAAATTTAGGGATGACTGCATTGTTTGAAGAAGAAAGATGGGGAATGACAGAAGGTGGTTTTGAGGTGTTCCTGGTGGAAAAAGAAGAGTTCGATGGAGTCATAAAAACTTGTTTCTGCACTACCAACGTTTGTTCCTGAATCCTAGCCAAACTAATAGCTTTAGCTAAAGATCTAGGAGCCAACATTTTAACAGGAAGGCCAATCTCAGGCTTCAATCCCCTAATAAAGCAGCTAACAACATACTCTTCAGATAATTCTACCCTAGTCAGCAATTCATCAAACAAATCAACATAATCCTGTACAGAATTTACCTGTCTTAGGTCCTTGAGGTCCCCCATTGGATCATCGAAAAGCTCGGACCCAAACCTCGCATACAAACAAGCCACATACTCACCCCATCGAGGCCAATCCCTAGTCACTCTATGCTTCATGTAGGATTGGTGCCACTGTAGTGCTCTTCCTTCCAACTTACATGACACTGCTCTCACCTTAGAGTCTTCTGGTATCTCCTCATAAGCGAAAATTTGCTCGCATTTATACAACCAATCCTTTAATCCCACTCCATCAAAAGCAGGAAACTCTGTGTGATAATCACGATTAGGAGTTTGATGGCCTATAGGGCGATGGCCTACCACCTCCGGTCTTTCGTGCTCCACAGGATATTCACGATTTTGGGCTCCAGTTGTAGTCATGCTTCCCACCAATAACTTCTTAATTTCCTCCATAGCCTGGGCTACCCGGATATCCACTGATTTCTGCAACTCTGTCACAGACGAGGTAACTGCTTCAATTGATCCCTTGAGGCTATCGACCTCTTTCCTTAACTCGTGCATTCGAGTGTTGTGATCGCCCATAGTCACAGATCCAAAGATTGAAGGCTCTGATACCAATGATACGATCTCGTGAAAATGATGACAAGAATCAGAAGAAAAAGGAATCCTAAAGGGTAAAATATGGGAGAATTACCCTTGAACAGACCCCTAAGCTCAAATGGAGATTTGAGTATGGGTTGAGAGAGAAAAGAGACTGAGATTTTATTAATATTCACTTTCATAGCCTTCAATTACACAGAGATGCTCGATTATATGCTAAAGTGTTTGGGCGGGAAAGTTAGTTTATAACTAACTTCCGGAAACTTCCAAATCCCAATTACCCTCCAACTAACTCTAACTAACTTGGACTCAATTAACTAACTTGGCTCAATTTAACTACTGGAATTTGTAAGTAAGCTAACACTAAGCTAATAGGTTCGTAACACTATGATTGCAGAACTTAGCTGCTCCCAAGAGTCCAAATAAAGGAGGAGGTTGTGATAGGTTTAGTAAGAGAAAAGATAGTCAAAATATGTAAATAATTTGTAAGGTATAGTCAGGTTGCTCATGCAAAGGGTCTCTATCTGCAGGTGCGAAAAGTAATAGTCGTATGTCATCCGCATGCCTGGCTTACGGCCTTTACGCTACTACTACAGCAATGTAAATAATTTATTGTTTCCAAAAATAACCATTAAAGTCAAAACTTTGTATTTTTAACACAACCAAACACAACCAATATGAAGGAAGAAAAGCATTACTCACATGCTGTCTTTCTCAAGGCCATTTGCCACTTGATTCAGGAAATCTAAAGAAAACATATGTAAGCAGACCTGAAAAGTAAAATGCACAAGTAAATCGAAAAGGTATCCGTGAGAGAACAAACATGCAAACAAGACAACTTTGCTATTTTCACAAGGTCCATTAGATCCACCTTTTTTTTCTCTTTACTTTTGGTAACAACAACAACAACAGCCCAGTGAGATCTCACAGGTGGGGTCTGGGGAAGGTAGTGTGTACGCAGACCTTACCCCTACTCCGGGTAACTAATCTTCATATATTTTTCAGAGATCAGAAGGATTGTGGGGTATATATTTTTTATCCCACAAATCAAAGGGAATATCTTCACAAATGAGAAAATTTTAGTTGTTATATACAGCATTGGTTGGAAATATTGAAGCTTTTCGTTATTTCTTGAAACGCTGGTCTAAAAGCTTAGTTCCAGCAGAAATTGTTCATGCATAGAAATCTGAATTTCTCCAACTAACTCACTGGAGTGAAAAGAAGGTGTATTATGAAATGTTTCCTTACAATTAAAGATAGAGGTACATTTTTCTCATCAACTGCTCTTTAGCATGGTAATGAGATTATCAGAACAACAGTGGTAGCAATAAAGTTTGATATAGAAGATTTAGTGACAGCTCTCTGTGACTCATAAAAACTCCACTTTTTCTCCACTAAAATCTACAAGGTGTATAATATAGTTGTCTGTTGAAAACAACAACCTTAATTATTTGCAAGTGAAGCAAGAAGATACACAAAATTCAAGTTTCATCCTGTTAAAACTATTATAATGACATAAATTAACAGAGTGCTTCTGGAAAGACATGAGATAAAATGTTAGTAGAATTCCACTGAAATATTTGTAAAGGGAAGAATCAGAGAGACATATCTAAAGGAAAGAATGGTGAAGGCAGAAATAGAAAGAAGACATGTGAAATTTACATTGCTCCAACAAAAGCGAAGACGTCCTGTTTCCTGGTTTACTGCACTACACAGTGAAGGATCCAACTCACTATACTCAACCACAGCGAGTGGTCCACCTTTACCTCGACGGACAAACACACCAACCTTCTCTTGTGGATAGGCCTACAATCAGAGTGGATAATATCAATATATGTATACACAATAACTTCTTTTAGAATAGTGTCCTACTCAAGAATTATATGATGAGAGTTCTAAATTGTGATACACTATAAGAGGGGTAAGCATAGCAGAAATGTAAAATCCAAACAACGTTCAAGCAACAATATCATGAAACCTCTGATTGGCATCCTGAGCAGATACGGGGTTGGAAATCAGATTCTACCCACTCAAATTCTATAACTACTACCTACCCTCTCAAATTCTATATTGAATGTAAAAAGAGTTGAATGTTTCTGGAAAAAAACAAAAAACGAAACTATTCACCTTCCGTACAACTTTTGCGGCAGCGGAGACACCTTTATCAATGAAATAACCCAAAAAGGTAGGATCTGCCACTCGAACCTGCTTCCACAAAAAAAAAATTCAACAATATTAAATTGCTAGAAATTTCAGTTGAAGGGAAAATGATATTATAGATGGAAGGATAAGAAAAGCACAAATTACCAAAGCATTGTCAACTCCATAGCAATCCACATACTTAATGCCTCTTGAGTTCATGTCTTCCAGTAATCTTGAATACTTCAATGCTGGACAATTTCAAACTTCAATTGGATTACTTCAATACAGTATGAAAACTACACGCAAATAACAGCTGTCCAATCGTACAAGTTCACAAGTAGTACTCTACCGCACTGAGAGATTACATCACCCTTAAAGTGAGATATAGCCCAAAGAGAGTAAGATCTAGCTCCTTATCACAACAAAAAAAAAAAAGAGTTAGGTATGGCTGTACCTGTATAAACTCCACCATTTCCATCTGGAGACTTTGCTACCTGCTTCAATAGAAAAGCTTTAATAACTATTAACACTTTTAGAATATAGCCACAAGTGGAGCAACAATATATATGTTTCTGATAAAACTAAGGTAATAAAACAAAAGAAAATACATATGGAAATACAGAAATATTACTGAGTAGAAACTGGTATAACTCTTACTATCAGCAACTGCAGGAAAAATACAACATTAAGAGATTGCTTAGTCAATAGGTCACTGCACTCTTTGCCTCTTTGCTCCCTCAAATTACCTCTCAGAGGGGGCTAGAGAGAGAGAGAGACAAAGAACCATCCACAGCCGAAATGACAGATTATTAATTCTGTTAAAGAGATTCAACGAAAATGATGTGTTTTTGAATTCAATTACTGGCAGACCTTCTAATTTCCCCAACCAAGGGAATCAAGCTCAGAAGCTCTATTTGATTTCATAGACTTCTTTTACCAGGAATTTCAAACTATCCAGATCCCTTTGTACAATTCTGACACAAATCAGCAAGCGCAACAAAATTTCCGCAGTAAATCCAATCCTAAGGATGTCAAGTCATAATGCTACTGTAATTCATCGGTTACTAGCACAGAAGTTTACTGACTGGCAATCAAAAAAAATAAATGACAATGATATGTAACCATCTTTTAATAAAGATTGACAAATTCAATATAATCCGGAAAAAAGAAGTAATGAAAACATCTCTAGTTGGACATGGAACTCTACAATAGCGAGGTTAAACAAGCAGGATATATTTCACGTGTGCAAAGTTAATTCTGGAACAATTATAGTTTTCATCAGTAGCAGTAAAAAGTCTGCATATGCTTGTAAAATGCTTTCACTAAATATTGCAGCTTGAAGATATGCTTGTAAAATGCTTTCACTAAACATTGCAGCTTGAAGATATGCTTGAGATTTGATGCCTGACTTCGTGAAAGCATGTGATAGAACCTTTTTTTGTTTAAAGAAAGAAGTGACCTACCCTGTACGGGGTCTCCATAATAAATCTTCCATCCTTTGAAACACAAGGTATGGTCCCTTGTTGGAAGAAGGTGACCTGAATTAGAAAAGGATTTCTTTAATGCTAACAAGATTAAAAACCATAATACTCTCAGATTAATTAAGATAAAATGAGACGGAAGAAAAAGAAATGAAATCCTACTTGTTCTGCTTCAAGGCCAAAATACTTGTGACTTTCAAAGTATTTACGTGTAGCTTCATCAGTGAACGGACTGGTCATGATGTACCACTGTATCGGAACAATGCCAGCACCTGAACACTAAGGATAACTTAGAGTGTGTACGCATGAGCTAACATCCAAGGGCATCAAAGGAGAAGCTCACCCTCATTTGCAGTTATAGCTGCTAATCTTTGAATACACAAAATTCTCTCAGCTTGAAGTTGGAAAAGCGACTTCCCTGATGGAAGTCCAATATCTGGTAGAAAAAGATAACACGAATAAGTAGAAGCTTTATTTTCCCCATTCTATTTCCAGCCATCCTTCCCTTTTACAGAGAAAAGGAGGAAGCTAGATGTCAATCCAACCAAAAAGAAAGTAATGAAGTTTTATGTGAAAAATGCGTTATATTATAAAAATAGATGAACAACATCTTTGGCACTTTCTAAATCAACCTATTTTTATATTTTCTGCATGACTACCACAGAATTAACAAAGTGCCAAAAACTGTGGGAACATATTGTTAACAGGAAATCATTATGAATAAGGTACTATAACAAATGTTGTACATCTTGTAAGCTACATCATTGAGTGTAATTGAAGGAAATCACCACAAAAGATCTATAAAAAATTTAGCAAATTTGGCAACTCATAAAGATGTTAAATAAATTAAAAATTACTCACTGAAACATCCTTTGGGATCTGAACTACCAAGTCGAGTTCCCTGCATCAAAAAGTCATATTCTCAAGGTTTAGACTAGAGGATTCAGAACAGTCAGAGGACTCAGAACACCTATCACCTATATTAGAACTTTGGAATAACAAAGTAAGCATCACAAGCCAAAAGTTTTAGGAAAAATCATCCTATGTCATGCCATACCCATCAAAGATATAACAGGCTCCAATGGATATTGTCTTCACTATAATTTCTTTCAGAAACAAGAGGAAAAGTTCTTAATGCACACGAAAAGTTGTTCAAGTTAAACCAGTGACGGTATCTCTAACTTCTCCTCAATCCTAATGCACAACATTTAAGATAAAGCGAAAAAATAAACTAGGAAAAGAAAGCTCCAGTTATAAAATGAAAAAGGCATCTTGATTACAAGGACACCATTATTGCTTGCCCTCAGAGAAGAAAAGGAAAAAGACGAAGGCTGAGTATTTGAATAAACCAGATATTACTGAAAAAACTACGAATAACTAATTACTGACAGGAACATGGTCAAGAAATTTCTTTAAAACATTCAAAAATTAATCTTATATTTTAAGTTATATTTTTGAATATTTATCTTTAAATTTAAAATAATAAATTTACTATTATTATTATGATATTTTTATGGAAATAATTTTTTATTAATTTGAATGGATATAACTATTTTTGTAAGTACAAGCACCAAGCGAGAAGATACCAATCAGGCCATCAAAGAGCAAGCAAAAAGAGGCAATTCTTATGTAGATATACTACAAAGATAAGATAAAATATTTAGGATCACTAAATATTTCTTATCACGAATTGGTAAGTTGAGTGAGATGGTTAAACCACGAGTAGATACATGCACTAAGTTTTCAATATATATCAAAATGAGTAGATAGTAAATAAATCAGAGCAAAGTTTACAATCTATATCAAACGAGACAGATAGTAATAAATCAGATTGTAGGGTCCGTGGTGCCCCGTTCTTATAAGAACCTCAACCACATTAATACACTTTTTCTTACTTAAAGAATATGCTGATACACTTGTTCTTACTTTATACATGAAATGGTTGTCAGGGATCCAGATCTCACTAGAGAAAACATCTTCTAAAGCAACTTGCTATGCATAACCATTATCATAGCCTACTTTCGTAGCCTCTGTTAAGTCAAGAATTCCATAATTGTTGCATAGATCCTCATGAGACTACATGATAACAAATGCATACCAAAGTAGTTAACCAATCCAAGTCAGCCACCAAATTTATGACACCTTTACATTTCCAGCTGGACCGAGTAAAAATCATCAAAGAGGACTACTATGCTTCAAAGCCAAGAATGTCCTAAAGTCATAAGTAACATTTACCTGACCACCAGACAAAAGCAGCACGGCAAATTTGCCTTCTGCCATGGCCTTCATGCCCATCTTCCACCACTTCTCTCGCTCTTCCATTGTCCTCTCCTCCACAGTCGACACGCAACTCTCCGGCACTGGCTCTATTGCCGCTGCTGGGAGTCCTGAAACCCAATATTGAACAGAATGTTTCAGATATACTCGTTAAGTTTTAAGGTAAACAATATTTACTTTTTTTTTCTTCATTAGACAAAAAGAAGTGTTGTTGGCACCGACCTTGTGAATGAAATGAACACCGAATGATCCGATCAATCCTAGGGAGATCTATATTCTGCAATAAATTACTTCCATGTTAAAAATCACCACTTTATCAGTAGTACCCAAATTTTTAAAAAAAGAAATGTAATTCACAATATCAACTGACAGATAATCCAACAAATGTATAAACCATAACATTCAACCTAAACATTTCATGACCAAACTAATCAAACCAAAATTCTACTGAATAATCAAAGAAAAACATAAGCAATAGTAATCAGGTAATTCACATTGTAACAAAAACAAAGAAAAACTAATTCAAGGAAACAAATTATACTTCAAAAAATGAACTAAATAGGTTAGGAATAGGAGAAAGGGATCTAAAAGACCTCAATATCCTTGACGAGGAGATCTTTTTCATCAGGCGAAAGCTCATCCCAGAGAGAAAAAACGTCTTCCTGGCCATAATCTTTGAGCCTTTCAAGTAAGGCTTGTGGTGGAGCAGAATCAGATACTGATAATACTGGGTTGCCACCACTCTCCATTGCTGCTTCCGTCATTCTTCTCTCTCTCTCTCTCTAGATCTCTGGGTTTCTCTCTCTAGATCTATATATACAGAGCAAGGAGAAAGGAGTGTGTTAGGAGTGGGAGAATTTAGAGAGTGGTTTTATTTGGGTTGTTGTTTGTTCCCCCCCTTTTGTGTCTTTGTGTGTGAGCTGTATTTGTTCTGACGGTTGGTGGTTATTTCATTCCGAGTGAGAAAGAGCAACAGTGACGAGCAAGGAAGACAGGAATCGAGTATGTATGGTGGATGTACAATGACCAATTTACCCTCTAAAATCTAAATACTCAAATTTCCGTTTCTTTTTCCCTCTTTAATTTTGTTTACATTTCCGGTTTCAAAATTCATGATTTCGGCATTGAATTTTCTAAGGAATCTCTTTAAGAAGATATTCGTTAAAAATAATTATTACAGACAAATCAAAATAAAGCAACCGTAATCTCGCAAACCACATAATAGATTAGTATTAATATGTCAAATTTAAGGGATGTCTCTAAAATAATTTTTTATATTAAACAATAAAGCATTATTTCAAATACCTATAGCACCGTCAAACTTTCAACTATGTTTAATGGTCTAATAATTTCATTTCGTTATAAATAATTGATGCTATTTAGAAACGCAAGGTACCTTAAACTGTTTCTCTCTAAATTTTCCAAATATTTTTCTCTAATTCACTAAATATAAATTATTTCTTACATTAATTTTTAAAAGTTTCTGTTTGACCTTCAAATTTCTAAATTTTAAGAGTATTTTGTTTTACCTTTTATCTAAAATTAAATTATGTAAAAAATAGACCTCCATCTCCAACCGACGCTCAATGAGAGTCTTCTCGCATAGGCTTTATACATTTGAGCTTTCAAAGAAAATAAAGAAGAAATTAAATTTAAAGTATATCTTATCTAAATGAAGACCGCCAATTTAAAAACATATAATATAATATGAACAAGAACCAATGTAATCATTTAGTACATGATAGGTTGGCTATTATTGGGAGAATTTAAAAAGTTGCCACAACTTTCCATAATAATTTTTGGTAATTATTTCAACAATAAATAACAATAAAGCCAAAAAGAGAAAATAAATAATTATTGGTCACCAGCATTGGATCTATGTCGTGAATTTTCTCGATCAATAGTCACGTGACGCCGTGGGTTCTGAGGCTGGAATATTTTCATCTACTTTTCAGCTCATTAAGTTAATTATGATTAGCATTTGACTTTTCAACTAAAAAAACTTAGTGGAAATTACCTTTTTCTTTAAATAGTCGACAGTGCCAAAATAAATGGTATACGTAGATTCTTTAGGAGAAAATAACGTATCTCTTTAATTGGATTTTTCGCATAAAATAATGTTATTGTCTTTTATTAACGGGATGTCACGACCCGAAATTCTCACCGTTGGGACCGTGATGGCGCCTAATATTTCACTTGCTAGGCAAGCCAACATTAGAACAATTTATCCATTTTTAACAGTTTAAATTAGTTAATGAGAAAGAACTGAAATAACTGCAATAATCCAAAGTAAAATCCGGAAGCTAAAATAGCCAAACGTCGGATACAACCCTGGACCCGGTGACACAAGTGCACGAGCTACTAGAATAGTACAAATAAGGGTCTGAAATAACATAAAGCCGTCTGAAAGGAAAGTACACAGCTAAACAAAAAGGAAAGGGGACTCCAGGAGCTGCGGGCACTAAGCAGTTGTACCTCAAGTCTCCACAAGCTGTCCAATCCGAGCACACTAATAACCGCCGCTAGGACCGACTCCAAAATCTGCACAAGAAGTACAGAGTGTAGTATGAGTACAATTGACCCCATGTACTCTGTAAGTGCCGAGCCTAACCTCGGCGAAGTAGTGACGAGGCTAAGGCAGGTCACTCACACTACAACATGTACGCAGCATATAATAAAGACAGAAAAGGAAACACAGAACGAAATAAGACAGTCAACTGAAAATAGTAGCTACATCATCGATAAATAAGCCGGTAACGTTTAGAATTACTAATCCTTAGAGTTTCAAATGAAAATAGTGAAAACCAACTCAGCTCAAGGAAATAGAAACACATAGGTTATTGCGGCGCGCAACCCGATTCCACCATACGACACAATCCTTCCTTATTTCACTGTAACAACATCAACAACAATAAATAATATATATGCTGCGGTACGCAATCCGATCTCACCATATAACAATATCAATATCATAATTCACCCTTATTTCACCGTAACAATCCACCATTATTCACCTGTTGCGGTATGCAACCCGATCTCACCTTATCAGTACAAGTTCACCCTTATTCCACCATATCGGTCCATCCTTATTTCACATGTTGTGGCGTGCAACTCGATCTCACTATATCAGTACCAAATACTCAATGTACACAGTCAAATTAATCAGTCAAATCGCCAGAACATTTACGATCAATAAATACCAAGCTGAACCAAAGGGAAACCTTGTACAACATGGAAATTCACACAGGTAATACTACACAGCAAGTCAAGTCCGGTAAATAACAATTAGAAGGTGCAAGTAAGTCAGTTAAGGCAAGTAACAGTGAATCATGAAAATATGAAAGGATCTAACATTATTAACAGAAGAAAACATAGATTAACATGTAGCAAATAAACATGGAAGGTATTTAGAGCATATAACATTTAAGACAAGGAAGGAGATAATTAAGGAAAAGCGAAAAATCAGAGAAAACAGGTAATTCGACGGCGTATAAGCACTCGTCACCTCGCATATACGCCAAAACATATGGAATTCACATAGCACATAGTCCGAGGGTTCCTAATTCCCTCAAGTCAAGGTTAAACTCAACACTTACCTCACCCCGCAATCAATTCAAAGCTCTACCGGGCCTTTCCCTTAGAATCCGCCTCCAAGCCACTCGTATCTAACCACAATTGACTCAATAATATCAAATATTGCTAAAGAAATTAATTACAATGCATAAATTTGGAATTCCCAAACTTTTCCCCAAGAAGTCAAAAATCGACCCGGGCCCGCTTGGTCAAAACCAAAAATTTGGAACAAATCCCTATTACCCATTCACCACCAAGCCCGATTATGTAATTTGTTTCGAAATCCGACCTCAATTTGAGGTCGAAATTTCAATTTTACAAAAATCCCTAATTCTACCCAAAATCTCAATTTCTACCATAAAAATTCAAGATTTTAGGTGGAAATCTTATGAAATGCAATGGGTAATTGAAGGAAGTAGGGTAGAATCACTTACCAACAAATTGGGAAGAAAAGTTCTTGGGAAAATCGCCTCTAAGGTTTTCTAGTTTTGAAATTTTAAAAGAATGGGCAAAATCCCGTTTTTGGGACTGTTTTAATCACTGGCATCAGGTGTTCATCGCGTTCGCGTGAACCCTGACGCGTTCGCGAAGAGCAGAGCATGTTTGGCTTAAGCGATCGTGGGATACTCCACGCGTTCGCGAAGGTATAGCCCGCCTAACGCCCGTGTTTGCGAGACTGGACTCGCGTTCGCATAGAGTCACCCCAGATTCCCTACCCCCACCTCAATACACTACGCGTTCGTGTGTGACAAGCCACGTTCGCATAGAGTAGGCACCCCCACTTCTCCACGTTCATGACCAGTGTCTCGCGTTCACGTAGAAGAAAAACCCACACAGCCCAGTTCACTCTTCGCGATAGCAATAGTTCTTTTGCGATCGCTAAGAAAGAAACCAGATGACAGTTGAAGCTGAGGAAAACACCAAATTTTCTAAGTCTAAAACCATTTGTAGCCTATCCGAGACTCACTCGAGCCCTCGGGGCTCCAAACCAAACATGCACACAAGTTCAAAATCTCTTACGAACTCGCTTGCCCGATCAAAACACCAAAATAACGCCTAGAACTACGAATCAGACACCAAATCAAATAAAATTTTCAAGAAATCTTTAAAAATTCTATTTTAACAACCTAACGTTCGAATCACCTCAAACCAACTCTGTTTCTCACCAAATTTGACAGACAAGTCATAAATATAGTGACGGACCTGTACCGAGTTTCGGAACCAAAAATACGGACCCGGTATCAACAAAATCAAAGATCGGTCAATTCTTAAAAATCATTAAACCTTTAAACTTTCAATTTTCAACAAAATTTAATTACTCGAGCTAGGGACTTCCGAATTCGATTTCGGGCATATGCGCAGGTCCCAAATCACGATACGGACCCACCGGGACCGTTAAAATACGAATCCGGGTCCGTTTGCCCAAAACGTTGACCGAAGTCAACTCAAATAAATTTTTGAAGCAAAATTTCATATTTTATCAGTTTTTTAAAATAAAAGCCTTCCCGGAAAAACACTCGGACCGTGCATGCAAATCGAGGAAGGCTTAAAGAAGCTATTGGAGGCTTCGAAACACAGAATTAAGTTATAAGAATCTAGATGACCTATCGGGTCATCACACGGGATCTTTACACAAATAGCAGTCCATATTCATTATTCATTTTTTCTAGCCATATTCATAATTAATACATTGATTATACATGTATAATACATAAATTATGCACATATTATATACCTTTACCGACTATTTTTAGTGTGAAGCCCCACGAATTTCTATAATTAATCGAACCAATATTGAGCTTGGAAATTTTAATCCCTGAAGGATAAATCATGGATTAACCTGCAAATAAAGATGTTAGATCACAAATAAGTCAAAAGGGGAAATTAACGTTAATTCCCAAAGCAAAGCATCAAAGTGAACAGGAATTAGGGAGAGGAAGGAAATTTGGTGTCAAATGGATTACATTGGCATTGGCAGATCATTGCATCAAGAAGTAGCTACAGGTGATGCTCGCCGAGGTTGATGCGACGCATCCCCATAACGTCCAATTTTCTTTAGTTGCCACAATGTTGGCAGTGAACTCCAGCCATAGCGCCAACCTTGGCATCGGCACAAGCTGAAGGGACAGGGCACGCTATGAAGCATGCGATGCGTCCCTTGCGGCGTCCGAGTTCTGAAGTCTTTTTAAAGGCAATTACGGGAGGAGATTGGTATTTTATTTTGGCCAATGTCTTTGAAGTCTTGGAGAGAGAGGAGTTCCATACTATTAATGCATCTAGGTAAGAATTAAATGCCTTTCTTTGATAGATTTGGTTCATTTAGTACATCTCTTAATCCTCCAACATCATGAAATTCATAGATCTTTGAAGAAAATCTCAAGGACACTTCAAGAACTCAAATCTTGAAAATTCTAGGGTTTGACAAAGATGTAATATCTTCGCTCCCAACTTAGGTATTATACTCCATGGACGTAGTAGAGTGTATTTATGAAGGTAGAATTTTATTTAAACATCTATTCATGAAACCCTAGAAGAGTTGGTTGGTAGGGATGATGAATAGTCTTGGGTCTTGTTTGAACGATGTTATTTTGAGCTTCTAATGGAACGACTAGATCCCCTAGTATGTTTAATGAAGGATTTGGAGTCAAAATTCAAGGATTTACCTTCAAATGATGAAATGGGAATTTTTGCTAAACTTATGAGATTGGACTTAAAGTGTTAGACGCTTAGTTGGGTTAGTTGGTATTGTTGTAATGCGGTATTAAATTATGCGAGTTCGTATATGTAGATTGTGACTCGTCGACATTATTGGATCATTTGGGGTAAGGTTGGAAGCAATTTGAGGTATGTTGAAACTTATTACCCTAGGAGCTTTTTTCCAAACTCATATCGAAACACGATTAAATTGAGTTTCTAAATATAAGTCCTTGCTTGTGGGGACGAGTGAGTTGGGATTGTACCATTTCTTGCATCATAAAAGATTTGAGTGTTATGAATATTATTTTCTTGAAATGTATTCAAATTTTAAAACTAAATAGATGAGGAATAGCACTTGTAGTATTTTTTTGAAACGGAAATACATGAGTTGTGAAATATCTTGGATTTAACTCCTCTCAAATAGTTGATTTGGCTATGAATATCGTAATTGATAAATGTAAAGGTTTTGGGAGTTACTTATGTTCACCGAAGTTGACCTTGGATACTTTTTCTCATTAGGTCATGAAACTACACGTGCCGGTGTAGGCGTAGAACCTACCTTACGGTTGGGAACTACGACAGAGTACTAGCTACTTTATTAGCACGGCTGAGTCGATTCGTGCGGCACAACGATGAGACGACCTGAACAAGTAGGGTATATGATACTTGCCGCTAGGTACATAACTTAGTTGACCTTCTTTCGTATCGGTGATGGTATAATGCTCCCGGTAAATAAAAAATCTAACATGATTGCAAAGATTAACATTAATGGAAGACTTTGAAATATGTTTTACCATATTATTTTATTTCATTTTCTAAATTGTTAATTGATATGAAGACTTCTTTCTTATATCAATTGTCATTGCATATCTTATGTCTTATTAAGTCTTGTCCTATTTTCTGTCGGGGAACGGTTCATGATTCGTACTAGGCATGTGGAGTCTAGGCCTTTCGGCCACATTTTCATTTTTGTTTTCAGGGACTAGACCTGAGCAGCTTGGACCGCGTGGATAGGGCAGCTATACATTTTCCGTTGACACTTTTGGTGAGACTCCACCCTCGCACCCATGGAGGACTTTATTATGTTGTTATTCTTTTGAGCCACCGGGTTATGCCTTGGTTGGCTATGTCATTCCGTGTCATAAAGATTCCATAAACAATAGTAGTATTCATTTTGGATTGTAATCCTATGATTACTCATATGGCATGCATGAATAAAACTTTCTTTTATCTTTATGAAGCTTTCCTTCAAAGGAAAATATTTACTTAAAGATATTATTCATGTTTTGGTTTGTATTTGAAGAGGCTTCCGCATCCTCCTACTTGGCATATAATGAGTATTAATTAATCTATAGGATGGTTCACTCGGATCGGGTAGAATACCGAGTGTCGGTCACGTGGTCTTAGGGCGTAACATTTAGTTTAAGCGGTTGAATGAGCTGACATTTGGGTTAATTCTTCTTTATTATTTTATATTTCGGTTCTTAAATTCTATTTTTATCTAGGAAAGTAAATTACTTTTGGCGATATATAAGAAATGGCCCCAAAAGCAAAAACATCTGTTACTTTTTTATAATTTTAAAATTCAGCTCCTGAAAAATTAAACATGGTAACAGTATTTCAAATATTTTGCACGGTCATTGAATGTTTATTTTTTTATCTTAATTTACAGATTGATTTGGAAAAATTACGGTCTAGACTAATAAAAGCCTAAGGATAAGAATGCCCATTTCTTTGCTCGATCACAATGGTAACTACCAAGTATTATTAGTTTAAGTTGCTTCAGAAGTCCTCTTTTTAGGAGACTTGTCAAATATAATTAGTTGTTGACGAGAAAAATTATGCAACTAATAAAAACATTGATATTCCACCCTCTCTTATACATAGAAGTGGAATTCAAGCTAAGTATAAAGTAACACAAACGGGATATATAATTCCAAAACATATTCCATTTTGTTTTTTATGAATAACTTATAGATTATGAAACTATTACACTTATCTCGAAACTATTGTTCAATTTATTTTTCGTTGGTTGAAGATCTAGACCATGACTGCTTATTGTTTTCTTTTTCTTTTTTGATTTTGTGATGCACTTCTTATGGAGTTTTAAACACTTGGCATGGGTGTTCATCCACCTTCGTGCTCATTACCCAAAAGTTATTTTCTTTTTATGTAAAAATTATTTTATTTTACTTCACTTACGCCATCTCCAACCCTTTCCCATTTCTCCATAATGGGGGCAACTTTTACCATAATGGAGCTCCAACCCTCCCCAATTTTTGCCTCCAAAATGAGGGATGAATAGTGTTCCTCCAAGTATGGGGGGACACTATTCATCTCCCCCATTACTATTCATACATATTTTATTATTATTTTTATTATTTAACTCTTTTAACTTATCTCTTTATATATACCTAGTTATGTTTATGTAATATCTTTATAATATTAATTTTACATCTTAACTTTGGAGAATATAAAATATTAGATGTTGCTAAAATTAAAAAGTAAAAGTTAAAAATACATTAAATTAAAATACATAAAAATTAAAACTACGGTAAATAGCGTATATTATTTAAAAATTTATGCTATAAAATAATTTTATATTAAATTATATGTGATGAATCTGTAAAAAAAAGGAAGATAGATTGAATTAATAGAAATAAGAAAATAAAATTCACATAAAAGATAATAATATAATATTGAAGAGAGAGAAGAATATAAAATGAAATATTTTTTTTGGAGTAAAAAATGGAATAATGGTCGGAGTAACTTTTCTGTATTTTGGAGATTACTGCATTTTGGAGGAGAAAATGAATTTTGGAGATTACTGCGTTTTGGAGATTATTATATTTGGGAGTGTATTTTGGCTATTTTTGGCTTATTGCTGGATTCAGGGGCGGATTTGCAGGCAAATTGATGGGGCACGTGAACCCATGGTCTTTCCGTCAAACTAGATATTTTATGTATACTTTTTTTGGAATTGGTCTAGTATTCTCTGGTGGCACCCATGCTTCAAATAGGCTAAATGGTGCACTTGGTTGAATGATGAGTTATTTACCTAGAGGACTAAGGATCAAATCCCACTTAATAACTTTTTTTTTTCTCCTGTTTTAGTGGTGCACCCATGTTATAAAAATTCTAGATCCACCTCTGGCTGGATTTGGTGTAACTTTTTGAGGTGCAGTCTCTACTATTTTAAAATTTATTTCTAGTGCCCTGTGCAATTTTTGAGTTTGCAACTTATGAATTTGACAAGTCCATCCCATCAATTTTTTAGTCTAACTTGTAATTAGGTGTAGGATAATTTTATTCATTATTAATCATATGGACTAAAAATTTAAAATTCATATATCATGAAAGGGTTTATTTTATTTTCAAGGTGAATGCAGGATAGTGGCATCAAAGTCAATTATGATGATTGTTAAATTATTTTTACTCATTCATTAGTTCGACTTTGAGCGGTATTTCTTCATTATTTAAAGGATCAAATACTAACTATTTAAGTTAGTATGAAAGGGTGCGACCTGCTTATATTGCAAAAGGAAAATAAAAAGCTAAAATATGTCATCATTGCTTTCGTACTTTTCAACTGTTTTCACACTTATAATCCATTTTTAGTAGTAGTTCTATGCTTAAGGTGGTAGAGCACCTATGATCTTGAAATTTTTGGTCTGCCACTGGATTTGATGCAACTATATCGGTACTCTTGTTTTTTTTTTTTTTAGTTTTTATTATATTTATTAAGCATAATGTATTAAATATTTGATGAAAATCAAAAGGGCTCACTTTTGACAATATTAGAGGATCAAAACGTTAACAAATATATTTAAGGGCCCATTTTAACCTACTCCCAAACATAAGAATCATTTTTGTCGTTTCCTTTTATATTTTATGTGCATTTTTTGCAAAAATCGGTAAGTTATTTTACTGATAAGTGGAGCAAAGAAAATTGGTTTTTATATAACAAAAGAAAGAATAATAACTTTTACGTAATGAGCACAAAATTAATTACCATCCAAAAAATTTACTCAAAATTTTGACATACTCATTTATATGTTTACTCTGAACTCTGATAAATGGTCGCATTGTTGTCTGAACTCTGAAATTCATTTGAGCCGACATTAATGTGAGACAAAGATGATGTTTAATTAAGAAGAAATGTTCATAACCACTCTGATTGATAAGTAGAAACTACAGTTAGCTAGTAATCTGTCTAATGACCGATGAATGATTAGTAGAAAAAGAACCCTTTTTCTTTCAATAATTGGTGAACTTTCAAGCGGATTAGTGCCTAAAGAAGGATTTGACACTGTCGGCCACTATATTTGTCGTAGCTTCGGTTGTTGTACCTAAGAAAGAATTCCTTAGTTTTTGACTATACCAACATGTATGGTTTAAAATCATGTAATGGACTTTGAGTTATGACCTTGGTTTTGTGACTTTGGCCTTTCTATATTTTCGTAATGAATTATATATTAATACAATTTCGATTACCTTGTACATGAAAACGTATCCCTACTTTCACAAGATTGGACTCTGAGTTATGACCTTGGTTTTGTGACTTTGGCCTTTCTACATTTTCGTAATGAATTATATATTAATACAATTTCAATTACCTTGTACATGAAAACGTATCCCTACTTTCACAAGATTCACACTGTTTATGTTTATTTATGTTTACTTTTATCTAACATGATCTATGTTTATCCGTAAAATAATACACTTGAATTTATATGTAGTTTCAAGATAAGTGAATTAATTTGATCCTGAAATAATGAAATAATTGAAGAAATATCCAATACTTAGCCTTAAGATGGAGACGAAATAGTGAAAACAGCAATTCCAGGGCACAACAATAATAAAATCAAAAAGCAAGAAGATAAAATTGTATTAAGCTTTAAATAAAGAGTAACATAAGTTTGCCAGAAAATCCGTGCCCCTTTCCAATGATAACTGAGCTCACTATTTATAGCTACGTCTAGGGAAGGAGGTCCTAGAATCGTGCCCTTCTTTAATGTCAATTATGAGGGCCATTTGAGGAAGATGTAACGGTAAACATAAATGCCAAATTTCTTGTAATGGTCAATTGTACTTAATGTCATAGAATATTCTCTATTAAATGCTACCGGTCGAGGAGTATTTATTACTTTCTTGTGAGCGTTATTATTCCCGTGACAGACAGAACAGTTGCCTTCGGTCTTGGCCATTCCCCCGTCTTGGGCCCACGTGCCCTTTTTTTGGACGGCCACGTAGCATAGCATATTTTACTCTACACAAATAGTCCCCCTGCTTTCCGGTGACATAACTTTGTGTCTTGGTAGAAACACTCTTTTGGCAGGAATTACTATGATTCCCTCTGAAGGCTTCTAACGGTTGATTAGACGCACGTCTCTCCGCATTTAATGCCCCGAACACGCATCATCTCATGATTCAACACATCTTTTGTCAATTATCGAGGTAATCATGGCCATGAATTTAGCCGCCAAAATTTAACTCCATAATTTTCCAAGCTTTCCTTATTCGACTTGCATCTTGATCTTCAACTTTTCTTTAATTCTCTTCAAGCAAAAAAAAACCTTTTCCTTCTTCCATATAATGGCTTCTTCCTCAAAGAATAGCGGTTCTTCAAAGAACAAAAACAAGGCCGAGGACTCTGCTCCTCCAACAGTGGGCTCCATCATCCCTAGAAATCTTGTTACCACAAAAGACTTCGAATGTAAATTTCCTTCTGCTAGTCCTCGTACATGGGCCATCAGTAGGTATCCTTCTTCCATCCGTTCTTCCAGTATTCCTGCCATGAAGGAAGACTGTCGCTGCCATGATTCGGATATTGTTGCTCCTGATCTATCAGAGCAAGTGACCCTACCCAAGGAGTATTTTACATATTTTTACACGTATCCCTTTGCTTTGGGTGCGTTCTCTTTGAGCGGAGAACTAGACTCCGTTATTGTGAAGTTTTGCCTCCGATACCAGGTGTGTTTGGCACAAGTAAGTCCTTCTTCGTGGAGGACAGTTGCTTGCCTTCGGTGTTTGTGCTAGTAGACGGGAGAAGAGCTAACCTTAGCTCATGTGATGAATCTATATTCTCCCAAGATCTTTCGCAAGGGAATGATAAACTTATGCAAGCGCGGCCACCATGCTCTGTTATCTAGCATGGATGATGACAACAACCGTGGGTGGATGGAATGGTTCGTTGCAGTTGCCACCAACGATATCATTCTGGCAACGACTTCATCCTTTTCGGCAGCATAGAACCGCACTCGTAAGCTCTTTGTTTAATATTTCATTTATTAAATATTCTTCTATACCAGTATTGATCCTCCATCCTTCGCCTGTTTCAGCAACTCGATGGGTCCCACCGATGGTTGAAGGTTTGTACTAGTGTGTTCATAACATCTTGGATGTCACGACACCTGAAACCCGCACGTGGAAAGAACTGGCCCCCAAATACCGGTGGAAGGCCAAAAACCATGGTAACTCAAACTCACCTTGTTTCAGTTTTTTATGTGAAGAACTTGATTGATCCCTTCTACCTTGTCTCTGAAATAAGGTCTACCTGCGGGCTCTGTTGATGTCCCCGAAAGGACGTCTTGGCTGATCCTGCTGGTACGGCGAGGCTGCTTCAGGAGGCGCTTACTTGAACAGGTATCTCCGGGCCTGTTTCGGGTACAAGTGTTTCGTTACGGAGTCCCTGGCCGGAGAACAAACAACCAAAAAGAATAAGCTCATCCGCGATCGGGGAAAAGAATAAGAGGACGAAGACTGTTGGCCTCGAGTAATCTCCGGTAGTGGTGGTGACTGGCCCTTCTCCCGGGCCGATCATAGACACCGCGATGATCAAAGATGATGAAGAAGCTAGTGACGAGGGTGCTTCTCTACATAGAAGACAACGATCCTCATCATCTCAACAGGATGCTCGACCTGTTGAGTCAGTTACACCAACCAAGGGCGATGTCTCGGTACTTTAGGGAGAATTTAATTTGGTAGATAATGTCAACTCACATTTCTATTCCCCAGTTGTTGTGCCCGGTGTTGCGGGGTTGAGTACCAGGTCCCTTCCGTCCTCGGCTGACGAGCACCCAACAACTAGCACTACGTTTGTTGCAGCTGCTTCTCAATCTTCAACCCCATCAGCTTCATCTCCACCTTCGCCAACACCAGCAACTGCTACATCATTTCCATCAGCATCTACTCTTCTACCAGCAACTGCTACATCATATCCACCGGCTGCACTTGATCATGAAGGAGGTGTTTCTTTTACCCAATCCCCAGTTCACGGGAATTTGGGGCAAAATTATGCTGCCCCCTCCGGAGATCCGCATGAGAGGAGGAATGTTACTCTTTTGGTCTCCACTAGATGCAACTTGCTATCCCGGCCGGTGGATCTTGCTAATTACCTAAAACCTTTGGCTTCAGAGAAGGATTAGGAAAAGATTCAGGTTCTCTCGGGAGAGTGCTTGTTGAAAAACACCATGCACAATGCCGCAGCGGTATATTCTTTACTTCTTTTGTTATTCTTCTATTTTTGCCTAGCCACATCCTGAGTTTGCATTTCTCACCTTGTAGGCCAACTTTCTTGCTTTCGAGGGCCTTCAAAGGTTGATTTGGGAAAAGTAGGAACTTACCTCCAAGTGGGATCAACTTTTGGTTGAACGGGACCAAGCCGTTATTTGCCTCTAGGAATTGGAAACTAAAGCTGTCGAGGTTGTTCTGTTGGAAACTCGTTTGCAGCAAAGTGAGCAGGAAGTGGAGACCCTTAGCTAAGAGATTGCCCCATTGAGGGCCCAATTTGAAGAGGCATGTTGATACCCAATTTTTCCCTATAATATTTTAAAATGCATATATAATTTCAAACCTATGCATTAGCATCAATTGATATTTTTTTCATAATTTCTATATTTTAAAATTAATTTATTCTAGTATTTTATTTATATAAATGATTACAAAATTGCATCACAAGTGTCTCTATAATATTTCATTGATTTAATTTTGTTATTTATAGCCATATTAAGTTTAAATTATTTCACAAATGGCCAGATTTACACCTTTTGGTTACAATTGCAATAATTTTGCAATTATAGCCCATGCATACATCACTATATTATCTTAACAGAAATTGGTCCATTATATTTTTAAAATATTGAATAATTATTTTAAAGCACCTTTGTACATGAAAATTATTTTTTCTCATAGTTGATTATTTTTATAAAATATGTTTTATCAATTATTTGGGTATTTAACAAATAGCCTTTTAATTTCTCTAGTTTTCGGACCTAACCCACTAAGACTAGGCCCAAATCCACCCCAGCCCAAACCTAGAGACCTCTACCTGGCCCCAGACTCCTCTAATCCTGGCCATTGATCACAGAGATTAACGGCCATCGTTCCTCCTTTCCTTTTTTATTCCTAATGACCCCTAACCCTAAATCATTTTCTCCATACAGCCGCCCTCGAATCCTCTCCTCTCCGTTCTCCCTGAGACCTAAACCCTAATCCTCAAGCGCCGTCACCGGCTTAGCCCTCCGTTCTATGATGTTTCTTTGCTATCTCATGCCTATACTGGCCTCCTACGTGCTATGGTTCATCAGTTTCTTAGATCCTTGATAAGATCTCAAGGAACCTAGGCTGTCTGGTTTGCACCTTCGATTTCTTTGCCTGTTTCAGGCTGTTGCTCGACCATGAGTAAGAAACCTTTCTTATTTTGCTACGAATCCATGGTTTTCTAAGCCTATGTTCTCGTCTCTGTTGCACCTTCTAAAAACCCTAATTTTTGGTCTCCGATCTTCTCAGATCTGTTCAGATCTGAGATGAATCGAACATATTTCACATGTTTTCGTTGAAAGTTTTCTGGTTTTCAACTGATTTCCTGTTTTTTCCTAAACTGGGGTTTATTATAAGTCATTTTCTCAAGGTCTTTCTGATTTTTAAATGTTTAATTGATTATCCTTTAGTGTTCTTGACTGATTTACGCAAAGGTTGCTTAAACCCTAGTCGATTTATGTGAAACTCTGATTTTCTGATTTTTTGCTTCGATTTTGAGTTTTCAATGTTACCAGTTGTATTGATTCACTGTGTATCTTTGACCTACACGATTTTCCTTTGTCAAATGTATTGCTGTGAGATTTTTTCCCTAACTAATCTCTATTAGGGTTTTTGAATCAATTTTCCGGTTAACTTCTCTGTGTTTATAAAGTTTTACTTAGTCTACTTTATTTATGGGAATCGATATATTCTTTCCGGAATTGTTGTTAATCTGGTTGATTGATTTGTTCTGTTAAGAATCTGTACACCTAAGTCTTGCCTGTTTCTACGATTGCGACCCTAATTAGTTGTTCCTGCCTTATTTGATTGTTGTATATTTACTGATCCCTTTACATGATTCTTCCCTTAATTAAACCCTGATTATTTTATTCTGAAGTTCTTTATTTGGTTTGATTTGAACTCCTTTCCTTAATTAGACCTCTGATTCTTTACTCCTTTATTTAGCCTGATTTGAACCTCTTGCCTTAATTAGTTCCTGTCATTACAGTTGGCTAATTGCCCTTAATTAAGGGGAAGACTGTGTTGAACCTCTTTGTCTGATTGATTCTGTGATCCCTTAATTGTTGACTATTGATTCCTTTACCTTATTTGCTCTACTCTTGAACTGCTATATAAACTCTCTTATTTAACTTCTTAACAGAAAAACACAAGTTAAAAGAACACACACTCACACTCAAACTCCTTTTTCTGTGCTACTTGTGATAACTCTTGGTCTAGCCGGCTGAAAGCCAAGGCTAGATATTGGAACTACACCTGCTTTATATTCTGCACTCTTTTCTTCAACTGGTATGTCTCTAGTTAAATTTTGAAACCCAACCCTATGTGTTTCATTCCTGCACTAGTTCATTGACTATGAATTCAATCTGTCTTCCTGTTTACTTTTTTGCTTAGCATGTCTAAATTCTGTCATGTTCAATGTATGATTAGCATGTCTACACTTCACCTAGTTATCTGATACTTAACCATCCTATTTGTGAATATCTATTTAATCCCTTAACTATGTGATCATGCTGGTTATTTGATGTATGTGATTGACCCTGCCTGTATATTTAATCATGTTCAAGACATGTCCTGCTTTCTATATTACATCTGTGATCTATGTCTTAACTATTTACTGTCCATGACTAACCTGCTAAGTCTCTAAGACCCTAAGTATTTTATGCAGTTGTTGTCTGTATGTTTACTCTATACCCTATCCATGTACCCCTCAATGTGACTCTTATGTGTCCCCAATCCCTTTATCCCTGTGTGAGATCTGTTTGTTGAGTGTTTCTGAATCTGGATGTTTTATGACCAATTGATTGTTTGCTGTTTTTTTTAAAAAAAATGTTTTGGTACTCTTCTCAAACTGTTTTTCACTACCAAACCAGTTTCTATTTCAAAAAACCTTTTCACTCTTAGAGTCATCTCTATACCGTTTTCACTAAATCTTTCAAATTGTGTCAAGCACTCTCACTTTACTCTTAGATTGTTAAGTTCTGCCCCTCTGGTATGTGTACTGCTTAGGGATCCTTGAGATCTCTCTGAACTCTAGCATACTAGGGCTGGCCCTTCCACACTGCACATAATCAATCCCCATTTGAGAATTGGTCTTGGTGTGAGCACTGCCCGGGATCCTTGAGATCCTTAGGGAACTCTGACACACCTGGACATTCATTGTCTATGAGGTTCTTGGCATTTGAGACTACACTGAAGGCCTGGTACTCCCAGGTTTATTTTGGGCCTGCATCAGGCTCCCGATAGTCTAATTTATATTTTCATTTATGTAATTTATGCAATCCTGGTATGTAATAATTCTTTGTAAATAGATATTGGAGTAACTAGTGAAAAAGGGAGGGTAGCTATATGGTTCTGTGGGGGTAAACTGGGTAGAAACCATGCTTTAGGTTTTACATTATGATGAGTTGCTGTAGAAATCATGTTTTAGGTTTGCATGACGCATTAGATATCATGCTTTAGGATTGCTATGCTTACTCGCATTAAATCATGCAAAATTCGTGCATTAGATATCTTGACTTAGGACAAATCATATTTACTGCTTCTGCATATCACATGTTATCGTTCATCATTTCACTTCTGATTATGCATAAGTCGCTATCACTTAGAATTCCTGCCATTGTTGATACCCAATTTTTCCTTACATATTTTTATATACTCAAAATATTCTCAAATAGCATGTACATCCATATATAAGCATGCCCAAGAGTTTTGGTATTTTTCCCTTATTTTTTAAAGATTTTAAAATCAATTTATTGTCTATTTTAATAGTACAAAATTCAATAATTATTCCCAGACTAGCATTTTTGGTGAATAATTTATTTTCATTCTCATATTTACACCAAGATATAATTAAGGTAATTTTTTGCATATTTTTTACACATTTGTTTGGTATTTTTTTAAGCCAAATTGCATATAATTGCAATTATAGCCTATTTTACAATTAACAGTATTTTACAATTATAAAATCATTTTTAGTATTTTTAGATTAATATTTATACGTTATTAATTAAGTTCAGCACCTTTAATTTGTTTTAAAATCTTTTTAACCATTTTATAAAATAATAAAAAAAAAAGGGAAAATTGGCTATTTAATAAACAGCCCTTTATTATTTCAATTTTAGCCAATTTGGCCACACCTCTATCAGATTTAATTGACCCAATACCCAATTAAACTCACCCCAGACCAATCCCTAATATAACCCGGCCCAAAGATGCCGAGTCTGGGGAAGGTCCTTCTGGGACCAAGTAGTTAGGAGTCTTTCTTTTGCTTTAATGTAATAAGGCCCACGGCCATTAGTGATATTTTTTTTTTTGCTATTTTAGTGTCGTTTTGGGATTCGTCTTATTTTTATCTATAAAATGAGGCATATAGCATTATAAGTTCTCCAAATCAACTTGTCGCTAGGCCTACCTCGGGCACAACGAGGCACCCAAATTAGGACACGATTTATATTCTTGCACTATGTGTTTAAATATCGCAACATTTTCTCCTCATAATCTTTACTAACTTGTTACCTTTTTGTTTTACTTTTTGTTTTATTCCCCTTCCCCAAAGGGTTAGTCCGTTGCACTTTGGCATCATCATACTCTACGAGATCCAAGGGCCCTCCACCTCCTCCTCCTCCAGGTCCTATCAGAAACAAGAACAAAGGGAAAATGGAAGACTTGGGTAACATCAGGAAGGAGAATTCGGTTGAAAGGGTAGAGACTTCCCAGGGTATTCAGGTTTCCAAGGAAAGTGCCTCCCAGCTTGAACAAAAGTTATTGAAATTTCAGGAAGAACAAGACCAAGTCCGGAATTTGGCCAGCTTGTCATTTTCCCTCACTACCCTAGATGTCAACTTTCCCAACATTCAAAACCCCGCACCCCCACAAAATATCCCGAAACCACAAAATCAGCCCGCTCCCCATCACCACTGCAACACATGCCACACTTCAAGTAACATCCCATTACTCATCCCCGAACCACTGAACTTTACAAATGACCATTCTTACCCTCATCACAATAATCCCATTTATGTGGAAACTATGATGCATCCCACGCAACCCATTTCAAGCACACCCGAGTCTGATGACAAAGACTCTCTTATCAAGAACCTGGCCGCAGAGCTCAAGAAACTTACTAGCCGAGTCCAGGGTGTTGAAGGAAACAAAGGCATCGGGGGGCTGAATTATGAGGACCTTTGCATCCAGCCAGATGTTGAACTTCCGGAGGGGTACAAACCTCCCAAGTTCGAAATGTTTGATGGCACAGGAGATCCCAGAGTCCATTTGAGGACATACTGCGAAAAGATCCGCATGAAGTTCTTTATGAGAAGTCTGAAAGGGGATGCTCTATCTTGGTACATTAGCCAAGACCCCAAGAAGTGGACAAATTGGGTAGGTATGGCGTCCGATTTCATGGACAGATTCAGATTTAATACAGAGAATGCGCCGGTTGTATTCTACATCCAGAATTTAAAGAAGAAACCCACGGAGACATTCTGCGAGTATGCTTCTCATTGGAGATCTGAAGCTGCTAAGGTCAGGCCAGCCTTAGAAGAAGAACAGATGAACAGGTTTTTCGTCCGAGCTCAGGACCCACAGTACTACGGGAGGTTGATGTTGATCGAAGGCCAGAAATTTTCCGACATCATCAAGCTAGGGGAAAGGATCGAGGAAGGTATCAAAAGTGGTATGGACACTAATTTCGAAGCATTGCAGGCTACCAACAAGGCTTTACAGTCTGGTGGCATATCCAAGAAAAGGGATGTGAGTGCCGTAATGGTTGCACAGAGGACAAAATCCCCAGTTAAATACCAAACCTACCCATTACCTCCACTCACATATCAACCTATCCCAAATTACCAAGCACCCTCACCCTCCTACCAAGCTCCGCCACCTACTTACCAATCATCTCCGCCTCCTGCATACGAGTCTACATCACCCAAATACTCCCAACTAGCACACGTCTACCAAGCCTACAATACCCAACAAGCTCACTATCAATCACCTCGCCAAAATTTCCCTAGACCCCAGCCAAACTTCGACCGCAGACCTCCCAAACAGTACACCGCTATTGATGAACCAATCGACCAGCTGTATGAAAGGCTTAAAGCCGCTGGTTATGTCACCCCTATCCCCGCCATAACTCCAGAAAATCCTTCCCAATGGGTCAACCCGAGCAAAACCTGTGCATACCATTCCGGCATGAATGGTCATACCATTGATAAGTGCCGCTCCCTGAAAGACAAGATTCAGGATTTGATTGACAACAAAATCATTGTGGCAAAGGAGCCTGCTCCGAACGTCCGCAACAACCCTCTACCTAACCACAAAGGGGGAGGCATTCATATGATAGAAATAGAAGATGATTGGGACCCCAAAGGGTCGATTGGATTGATTGCGGAGGGTGACGATCCAAAGAAACCAATAGTCACTCTTAATCCGATTGTTGTCCAGATCCAGCTTTCTAGGGATGCTGAAGGGAACATATCCATACCGCTCGATCTTGAAGCACCATCTTCCGCCAAGGCGCCAAGACCAATTGAGGTTGAGTTTGGATCCCCGAAAGCACCTGTGCCATTTGAAATTGTTGTGTTACCTCCCAAAACAAGAGTACCCATTCCTGTAGCAATGTCATCCATAGCACCATTCCATACGAAGGCCATTCCTTGGGATTACACCGCCGAGGCGAGAAGGAAAGGGAAAACCAAATCTGGAGAAGCAATTGCAGCACAGGGTATGACCTGAACTGGCAGGGTTTATACTCCAGAACATTTGGTTGAATCAAGTAAGCAGGCCTCTGGACGATCCACCGAAACTCCTCCTGATGACGTCTGGAGGAATATACAAGCAAAGGAGTACTCAGTCATCGATCAGTTGAACAAGACGCCAGCACAGATCTCCATCCTAGCTCTGCTACAAAGCTCCGATGCACATAAGAACGCCTTGATGAAGATACTGAGTGAGGCATATGTACCCAGCAATATAACTGGAGGAGAAATGGCGAACATGGTAGGGCAAGTATTGGAAAGTCACAAAATTACTTTCTACGAAGATGAGCTGCCACCTGAAGGGTTGAGCCACAACAAGGCGCTGCACATCACTGTGCAATGCGAGGATTATTTCATCACCAGGNTGCAAGCATGTCGCCAATTGATTCTTATTTTCCTTAATTCATATGTTGTGTACCTGGTCCTAATCACATGCCTTATTCTTTACTACTCTCTGTATGATAGAAATTAGTCTTTCAATTAGTTCTCTTTCCATATTTGTCACTATGGTAGCCGTTTGAACTAGGACTCCCCAATTGAAGGGGAGTACTTACATTGACCGGGATTCTAATTGTATTTACTTCTATAATTATACTACACTTTACTTCTTACCTTATTTTTTCTACTCGTTTCCAGAACTATAAATACTCTACTCTTTCATTAGCAAAACACAGACACACATCACTGAATACTCTCAATTCTACATTCTCTTGTGCTCTTTCTCTCTTGCTCTTTTGCTCTATTGATGTTCTCTGCCCTTGCCTATTATTAGCCGGTTGTAAGCCAAGGCTAATATTGCGTTATCACTTTGTCTTTGCATCCTGCTCTTGCTCTCTTACTGGTATGTCCTAATTAATCTTCAACTCTCCAATCAATGTGTTTATTCTTGTTTCAGTTCATTATCTTCTTGATTTTCTTCTATTTACGCTTCTACTGCTCAACATGCTATTGATTCTTTTGTTTAGTATTTTACCATGTCTTCTGATTTATATTCAAAGCCTGTAATATGACATTGTCTATCCCTAACTTCTACTTACTATGCATGTATCCTATTGCTGTACATTATTATGCCTAAACTTTACCACTTCCTAATTCCCCTGATCCCTGGCACTTTATATGTCCTGCTTGATTTACATGCTTCTAACTGACGTTTATCTTAACTGTTATAATTATCCCCCCTGTTGCTGTCTAAGTATTATGTTTAAGTTTGACCATTTCTTGGTCCCCTGAATCTTCTGATTCTGTGTAGTCATGCTTCAGTAAATCTCTGTATCTCCTCTAGCATTATGTGATCTATCTGTTCCCTTTCCCCATGATCCTTGTATGCAATCCTATACTGTTGAACTGGTGCTTCTTTTTTAAAACAAATCCCTTGTTTTTGAAAACTCTTTTAAACTACTTTTTCCTGCACTTCACACTACTCTTAGAGAATAGGTTCTGCCCCCTTCGTGTGAGCATTGCTTTGGGTACCTCTGAGTACTCACTGAACTTTGACACACAAGGCTGGTAATCCCACACTGCACCTGTCCTGCATTCTTCTAAGTGTTTAGGTGTTGGTATTGGCTAGGGACCCAATGGGGCCCTAGGGAGCTTTGCCGCACCTAGACCATGGCAAAGGCTGTGAAACTCGAAGGAAGTGAGGTTGGAAGACTGGGCCTGATTAAAGGCTCCCTATAGAATAACTTCTTATTTTTTTTTATTTATTACTATAATTCATATACTATTGGTTTGCAATAATTTGTAAATGAACGATCGGGGCTGAATAGTGAACATGGGGGAGGGGAATGCATGTTTATTTTAAGGAATGGGTAGAAAACTTGTTTATAGGTTTTATTTACCTATTTGCGCAATAGATAACCTGCTTAGGGCATGCATTTTCATGTGTTAGAAATCATGTTTTAGGTCATGCACTCTCAGTATGTTATTGTACTCATCTCGTAATTTTAATCAATTAACAACAAGCCAAATAAACTGTCATTACTGCATCGGCATGTTAGAAATTATGTTTTAGGTACTCCTATGTGCATTAGATATCCTGCCCTTAGGACTTCTTATTCGTTCGAATTACAGTGGTTAATTAACATGTTAGTCTAATAACTTTGCTAAAATATGGCTAAGTGTTTGAAACGTTTCTGCAAATGCATTATCATGCGTACCTTAGAAAAATCAGAATCAAATATGCATGTCCATTCCTTAAAATAATCAGACAATGTATACGACGCCTAGGCAAACTTTAGGCCCAATAAGAATTGATTAATCGTGGTTAGGACCAACCAACTTCTTTTAATTTCGAACTCTGCCGCTCCCATTCTTGCTTTGATTATCTGAAGTTCACTCTATTTTTTTTTAAAAAAAACTCTGCTCCATCTGGAAACGATTTTGAAATGGTGCACCTATTTACTCTTACTGAGTTTCTGATTTTTATGTTCTCAAATCACTGGGTTACCAACCTCTGCCCAGAATCGTGCTATTTCACTTGTCCTGTACCTCATAAAATTACTGTTGCTACCTCATTTTTTTAAAATCATGCTTTAGCTGCTGTTACCTATTCCTTTGTAAAAAACTCCTATCTTTGAGACCTTGAATGTGTTTAAGACGTGCTAATTATGCGTTCATTTGAGGAGGGATCTGTGAGCCTTTATTTGATTTCGTATGTTCCCTTATGTGCAGTCCTATTTGTTATGTATCTCGCTTAGTATTTTGCCTTTAAACTTAAGGGTTCAGCCTAGTCCCTACCATATAGGAATAGTGGTCCTAAATACCCTCCAGGACTTATAGAACGGGACGGGTAATAGCACGCGATAAGTATTCGTGACCAACATACGCGTTTAGTAACCTTTACGGGGTGGGAAGGGTAGAATATGGAGATGATGACCGATGCGCTAATATCTCATGTAGCCCCTTTTCTAAGGAGTAATTACTGAGTATTGCATTAATGATCCATATTAATCATGAACCTAGGACCCCTCTCCCTTTGTTTGTTTTTGTCTCTTCTTGTAAAACCAGTCAAACCTTTTCGTAAATCTCTGTCTTCCCTACTTACCTTCAAAGACTTTTAGCTTATTTGCAATGTTGTATATTTGAATATTTGATTGTTTATTTGATTATATGAAGTCACAATATAGCATGGCCGGGAACCACACTAGTGGATCTTGAGGGGTGCCTAACACCTTCCCCTCGAGATAATTTCTAGCCCTTACCCAAACTCTGGTTTTCCAACTCAAAAACCCTTAGTGTCCTAATGCACTTAATCATTAGGTGGCGACTCTTCAATTCCAAAAAACCCAAATCCCAAAAGGGAATAGAGTTGTCCTCCCAAATGTCGTAAACCCGATTTCGCGAGAAAAATGGGGCGTCGACAGCCATTAGGTTACTTATATTGTTTTAAATAAAATACCCTCTCCATGTGCATTAGAGATCCTGTTTTAGGACTGCATGTATATCTGCTTTGAAACATGTCGCTTAAATAAGTAGGTTAAAACAACCCCCATACATAGGTACCATATTCTGGTATGAATCAGTATAAAATCACCAGCTATATATTCATCACTTAGATCAGCATGCCTATAAGATGAAATGACTTCAAATTATTTAAAGTGGCTCCCAGATTATGACTGCATATACACGCCTAGGCAAGCCTTAGGCCGTTAGATAACTGTGAAATCAGGTTCTGTTTATGTGTGAAATTAGCCAGGCTTAACAGGCTATAAACCCAGTAGGCAAACTGGTTAGGATTCTGCCACTTCCCTTAGAACAAACACTGCATGTTCTGTTCTGTAATGTTCATCTAGATATCATGTTCCTAGGTTTTCTGAATTTCTTTAAAAATCAGTTGTTTGAGACGTGCTGCTTATTTGCCTATGTATATGTGGAGGTAAATATGAGCCTTTTATCTGCTTCCTTAATTGAGAGTCCTATGTGTTATTTGTTGTCGCCTAGACTTTTGCCTTTTAAACACCTTAAGATTGTCTAGAACTACCCAAGTCTAGGGGTCCTACACTCCTCCGGCACCACAAGGAAGGGACGGGTAAAGCACGCTTAGAGTTCGTTAATTAAACTCGCTTATAACCACTAAGGGGAGGGTAATGGGTAGTAAAAGGATATGATGACCTGCGCGCTAATGTCACGTGTAGCCCCTCTAGTTTAGGAGGATTACCGGGCATTGCACAGATTGATCCTATATGCTAATCAACTTAGGACTTCCCTTTCCCAACTCACATGTGTTTAACTATCTAAATTTCTTTTTCTTTACATATATGTGTTTAAACTATCTAAACCTCTTTACTTTCATATATGTGCATTAGACCATCTAAGCCTCCTTGATCAAATATGTACTTAGACTGTGTAAACTGCCTTTATTTGCAAATCTGTGCTGAGACTTCTTACTTGTTAATTGACTAATTCACATAGTTCGCCTGGGACCCACCATTGTAGACCGCGAGGGGTGCCTAACACCTTCACCTCAAGGTTATTTCGAGCCCTTACCCTAATCTCTGGTAATGCAAACTGGTTACATGAGTTAATTGCTCTAGGTGCCCTAACGCACCTTAATCCGTTAGGTGGCGAATCTTCAAACACCCAATTCCCAAAAGGAAACGAGTTGTTCCCCCATGAATGTCGAAACCCGGAATTCCCCACGAAGGAGAAACGGGGCACGACAAGGCCAGGGACAAATGTGTTGAAGTCCATAATGCCATTCTTGCTGCATCCGATTGTGAGGCTGCCTCCGCTGAAAGATTGAACAATTTAAAGGCAGCCTTGAATTCCAAGGCTGAAGAGCTTGCTGTTGCTAGGGCGAAATATTCCCAGCTGAAGGAGAAGCATAAGAGGACCATTGAGCATAATAGAATTTTTATCTCTACTGTCCGCGAACTTGATGTTAGCCTCAAGTCCGTTAGATACACCCGGGAAAACCTTTCTGCCGAGGTCACCCAACTCAAAGAAGAACTTAAGCACCGAGTGGCTTCCCTCGTTGTTGATAAAACTTACTCTATGTACAGCATGAGGAGAAAAACCTTGGAAGAGGCCAAAGCTGGTAACATTGATTTTGATGACGAAATTGCTAAGGCCCGTGAGCTTGAGTTGGCTGCTAAAAGTGGTCTCCTAGAAGGGCTTGATGCTCCTGGTCCTTCTAGTTCCGGTTCTGAGTTCTCGAGAACTGAAGAAGAATCGGAGGATGATGACGTTGAAGGCCAAACTGCCGAAGACCAAAATATTGAGCCATCGGCGGATTTATCTACTTCTCCTGGGGGCGCGGACACTTCTTTTCCTCCGAGTTGGGAGATACTGCAGTTTAGCTTTTCTTTTCTTTTTCCAATTCTTTTATTTGTGTCATTTTGGCATGTGACTGCAAATAAAAATGTCTTTTTGATCAAGTATTGTTTGAGTCTTTCTTTTATGCAAGTTTTAATCTTTGCATTCTCTTCTTTTTGCTTAAGAGTTTTGCGTAAGTTTTACTGTTTACGTCTTATTATGTGAAGCCTTGGGTGTATTTTTTCTGAAAGCATTTTGATTCCGGGCATAAATTCTTTCGAAATCAACCCTTTTATATGAGGTCTTCTATAAGTATTTGCGCAAGTTTGCTTTTTGCGTCCTTTTGTATACGGCTTCGGGTGTATTTTTCCCTAAAGGCATTTGGATTTCGGGCATAAATTCTTCCAAAATCAACCCTTTAACGTGAGGGTTTTTATAAGAGAGGGCCATATTATGTTTACAATGCTCTTGAAGAGGATGTCTCCTGTTCATTACGACACTAGCATTTGAAGT
This sequence comes from Nicotiana attenuata, assembly GCF_001879085.1. Taxonomy (NCBI): domain Eukaryota; kingdom Viridiplantae; phylum Streptophyta; class Magnoliopsida; order Solanales; family Solanaceae; genus Nicotiana; species Nicotiana attenuata. The sequence goes on along the minus strand of NC_031990.1, from coordinate 52,097,679 downwards.
ATTTGTTTAACTTTCAAATGACAAAGTTAATTCATCGTTCAGACAAGAAACAAGATAAAAACAAAAGAATTTCATTTTATTCCTTCTATTTTCAAAAAGTACATAAGCATTTGTTATGCTGAAAAGAAATTGTCATTACTTGTGGCTAACTTGTACAACTTGTTTCTAGGGGGTTGGTCGCGCAGTCCCCGGTCCTGATGATACAATTATGTTTTCGATTTTTTATTTTTCGGTCGATGTGTCAGTCATTGTTGTCGTATCTTCATATCGTTCCCCCCTAGTGTTCAAATGCGAAGAATGGGAATTGGAACACTGGAAGTCTTGTACCTTTGAAGATTCCACTAATGAATTGCTAGATAATCCTTAACTCGGTAACACACTTTACTTCCCTCAGGAATTTATGCTATCGAGCGAAGAACTATTTAACAACCCTCTAGTGGTTTGTGCTCATGAACGGCTGGGTAAACTTTGTTCAATAGCAAACTCAACTTTCCGGTGGGAATTGCTATAGAGCAAGAGGTTATCTAACCGTCCTAGAGTGGATCTTTGCTTGTGTGCCTTGCTATTAAAGGTCTTATTGTTGTTGTTGGAGCTCTCCTCGTTGTATGTTTTTCTGTTGCTGCCTCGTTAATAACCCTGCTAGAAAAACCCAATTGGGACAAAAATTGAACGAAAGAAAAAAGAGTGCAGCACATACTTTCCGTTCGGGTAATGTTCATCAGCAATAATATCTTTTGAGTTGTGCCACGTTCTAGTTGCTGGGAAACTTTTCTCCATCTTGGTTCTCCAATTCATATGAACCTTCCCGATGACATCTAAAACCCGGTAGGGACCTTCCCATGTTGGACCTAGCTTCCCTGTGTTGAGCTCCCGGGTGCTTTGAGTTACTTTCCTTAGGAACAAGTCTCCTACTTTGAAGTAACGGAGGTTGGCTCTTCGATTATAATACCGCTCCATTCTCTATTTTTGTGCTGTCATTTTTTCATGCGCCAAGTCCCTGCGCTCATCGTGTATCTCTAAGTTGACTAATATTGCTTTGTTGTTTGATTCTTCATCCGCTTGGAAATATCTCAAGGTGGGTTCCCCTACTTCTACCGGAATTAGAGCTTCTGCCCCGTACACAATAGAAAAGGGAGTTTCTCCTGTGCTCGATTTGGCCGTTGTTCGGTATGCCCACAAAACTTCGGGAAATTCCTCAGGTCAGTTACCTTTATCCGCTTACAACCTTTTCTTAAGGTTTTTTACAATCACTTTGTTCGTTGACTCCGCTTGACCATTTGCGCTCAAATCGTAAGATGAAGATGCGATCCTCTTTATTTTTAAATATTCGAGGAACTTTGTGACTTCTGCACCGATAAATTGTGGCCCTTTATTGCATGTTATCTCTTTTGTTATTCTGAACCTGCAAGTCATATTTTGCCACAAGAAATCCATCACTTCGCATTCACCTATCTTCTGATACGGACTTGTTTCCACCCAATTAGAGAAATAGTCAGTCAAAATCAAAAGAAATCTTACCTTTCCGGGGGCTGGCGATAGTGGTCCGACGATGTCCATCCCCTATTTCATGAACGGCCACGGGGACAAAACCGAATGCAATGGTTCTACCTGTTGATGTACTAGTGGTGCGTAGCATTGGCACTTATCACGTTTTCGTACGAAGTCTTCGGCATCTTGTTCCATGTGGGGCCAATAATATCATACCTTTACCAACTTCAACACTAAGGAATCTGCGTCCGTGTTTATCCCTTCGTGGACTTCTCTCATAACATAGTTAGCTTTGGATTCCCCTAAGCATCGGGCCAGCGAGCCTTGGAAAAGTTTTCTATATCATTGGCCTCTCTTGAAGCTATATCGCGCTGCTTTGGCGCGCAACACCCATGATGCTTTGGAGTCTTCGGGCAACTTCCCGTGCTCGAGATAATCGATGATTTCATTCCTCCAGTTCCAGACCAAATTAGTCACATTTACCTCATAGTAACCATCTATATCCAGGATTGTGTTCATTGGTTGTACTACCGTCCCAGATTCCAATCCCTTTAATATTATAGATGATCCAAGGTTAGCCAATGCATCTGCTTCTGCCTTATCTTCCCTCAGTATATGAGTAATCGACCACTCCCAAAATCGCGCCAACAGAGCATGGACCTTTACCACGTATTGTTGCGCGTGCTCCTGTTTGATTTCGAAGATCCCGTAGACCTGATTTACCACCAGCTGAGAATCACATCTGATTTCGATGACCTCGGAATCAATTCCCTGGCCCAGTTCGAGCCCTGCAATCGAAGCTTCATACTCTGCTTCATTGTTAGTTAAAGGGACCGTTCTGATGGCTTGCTTAGGGTTTCCCGAAGGCATGATTAATACTATACCAAGCCCGGACCCTTTTGCGTTGGAAGCTCCATCCATAAATAAGATCCAAACCCCTAATGTTGATCCTGACACCATTACTGCCTCTTTGGTTGCCAGAGGCAGTAATTCCGGACTGAAATCGGCAACAAAGTCAGCCAATACTTGTGACTTAATCGCAATCCTTGGTTTATATTCTTTGCCGAACTCACTCATTTCGAAGGCCCATTTGGCCAATCAACCCGAGAGCTCGAGTTTGTGAAGGATGTTCCGTAAAGGGAAAGTGGTCACCACGGCTATCGGGTAACATTAGACGTAGGTCCTCAGCTTCCGAACGGTGACTACGAGAGCTAAGGCCAGTTTCTCCAAATGTGGATAGCGAGATTCTGCTCACAGACTAAAATTGCACTTATTGCGATTTCCGAGACCGCGAGGTAGACTAATAACGTTTCACATTCTTTTGGTTTCGAAAGCAATAGAGGGCAAGTACCTTTTCAAATACCTCAAAGCCTGTTGGCACTCCAGGGTCCATTAGAAAATATTTTTCTTTTTGAGCAGTGCCGACTGGGAAATGAACCTGCTCAAAGCTGCCAATCTTCCCGTGAGCCTTTGAACTTCCTTCATTCTTGACAGTTGGTCTGGGATGTTCGATGGTCTTAATCTTATCGGGGCTTACCTTAATTCCCCTTTGCGATACCAGAAATCCCAGAAACTTACCAGAGCTAACTCCGAACGCGCATTTCTCAGGGTTAAGTTTCCTAATTATGCTTCCTTAGGATGTCGAAAGTATCTTGCAGATGTTTAAGGTGATCACCTGCATTCAAAGACTTAACGAGCATATCATCTATATAAACTTCCATAGTTTTTCCTATTTATTTTTCAAACATCCTATTCACGAGCCGTTGGTAAGTGGCTCCGACGTTTTTCAACCCGTAGGGCATCACATTACAGCAATATTTACCGAAATTCGTTATAAATGAAGTCTTTTCCTGATCCTCCAGTTTTATCTTAATTTGGTTGTACCCGGAATAAGAATCGAGGAAACTCATTAACTCGTGTCCGCCCGAGGCATCAATCATTTGATCGATGTTTGGCAGCGGGAACGAGTCTTTTGGGCATGCCTTATTCATATCTTTATAATCTGTACACATGAGAAATTTATTATTCTTCATAGGAACTACTACTACATTAGCTAGCTAGTCTGGATACTTTACCTCTCGGATTGAACCGATATTAAGTAAATGAGTTACCTCTTCTTTGACGAATTTATTCCTGGCTTCGGCAATGGGGCATTTCTTTTGTCTTACCGGAGGTATGTTGGGATCCAAACTTAACTTGTGTACGGCTACCTCCATCGGGATACCTGTCATATCCGCATGCGACCATGCAAAACAATCGGCATTAGATTTAAGGAATTTAATAAAGCCATACCAGAGCTCCGGGTGTAGTCCTGTCCCCAAGTGGAATTTCCTTTCTAGGAATTCCTTGAACAATGCAACTTGCTCAAGCTCTTCCGTTGTGGATTTTGTTGCATTCGTCTCTTCTGGAACCTAGAAATACCTTGGAACCTGATAATATTCCAACATTTCTACCCCCGGACTAACTTCATCTGGTTTAGAAGCAGGCGCCAGTTCCTGTAATTGCTATGCCGCGTGTTCCTTTCCTTCGCTGTTGGAGATCGAAATTGCATTCATCTCCCATGCCGCCGGTTGGTCATCCCTTGTCTGTTTAACTCTTTCGGGCGTTGGAAACTTCAGTAATTGATGATATGTTGATGGTACAGCTTTCATCTCGTGCAACCATGGCCTTCCCAGAATAATATTATATCTCATGTCACTATCTACCACTTCAAAGAGAGTTGTTTTCATTACTCTTTTGGAATTTGTGAGTAATAAAATCTCTCCTCGAGTTGTCACGCTTGCAAGGTTGAATCCAGCGAGGAGCTTTGTGGCTGGAATAATGCTTCCGCTAAGTTTAGCTTGCTCCAATACTCTCCATTGTATGATATTGTCCGAACTTCTTGGATTCACTAGAGCACGTTTAATCTTAAAATCTAGCACATTGAATGAAATTACCAATGGATCGTTGTGCGGCAGCAGCAATCCGTCTATGTCCTCCTCCGTAAAAGTGATATCGTCTTTGGCGACTTCCCAGAGCTTTTGTTATGGGTTATTGATACTTTCGTCTTTTTTGCTGCCAAAAAAGTGACCCTGTTGATCTCGTTCTCTCCAAAGATCATGTTGATCATTTGGCGCGGGGGATCTTCTCCTGCTTTAGAGGGTTCCACATTGTCCCGGTTACGACCATAATTGTTCTTAGCTCGGTCACTTAAGAATTCTCTAAGATGACCATTCTTCAATAGTGTTGCCACTTCTTCCCGGATGTGTCAGCAGTCCCCTGTTCGGTGGCCATTCGTCCCGTGGTATTCACACCATGAGTTGGTATCCCTCTGGCTTGGATCAGATCTCACTGGTTTTGGGAATCATGCTTCTTTGATATTTCTCATGGCTGACACCAACTCCACTACACTAACATTGAAGTTGTATTCCGATAGTATCGGGTAGGAAGGTTTATGGATTCAGTCAACAAAACTCCATCAAACTCCTCAATCAATATCAACAAGAGATCATGACCCGTGACCTTGACGCTTTTTTATCCTACAGCGATCTATTGTTCCGGCCGTGATCAGTTGTTCTGTCAATGGCTAATATGTAACCCTGTACGGAAGCCTCTGCTGCGGCCTTCGGTCCGTTCGTAGGGCAAAAACTGTCCCCTTAAAGACCGTCTATCCATGTCAAAATCGTCTTTTGATTTTTCTCTGTTCTTCTCCCGTACTTTGGTCGATGATGGAAAGCCAACCTAATCATCTTCGATCCTTATCTTTGATTCGTACCGATTGTGGACATCCTCCCAAGTTGTTGCTTGAAACTCAAGCAGGCTTTCCTTCAATTTTCGGGAAGCGTCTGAAATTCTCGAATTCAGTCTCTTAGTGAATGCTTCAATCACCCATTCATCCGGGACAGCCGGGAGAAACATTCTCTCCTTCTGGAATCGGGTAACGAACTTTCGTAGCAACACGAATTTTCCTTGCGCAATCCTGAATATGTCGGCCTTTCGGGCTGCGGCCTTCGGTCCGTTCGTAAGGCAAAAACTGGCCCCTTAAAGACCGTATGTCCAAGTCGAAATCGTCTTCTGATTTTTCTCTGTTCTTCTCCCGTCCTTTGGTCGATGATGGAAAGCCAACCTAATCATCTTCGATCCTTATCTTTGATTCTTACCGATTGTGGACATCCGCTCAAGTTGTTGCTTGAAACTCAAGCAGGCTTTCCTTCAATTTTCGGGTAGTGTCTGAACTTCTCGAATTCAAATTCTTAGTGAATGCTTCAATCACCCATTCATCCGGGACAGCCGGGAGCAACATTCTCTCCTTCTGGAAGCGGGTAACGAACTCTCGTAGCAACTCGAATTTTCCTTGCGCAATCCTGAATATGTCGGCCTTACGGGCCTGTACTTTTCTGGCCCCGGCATGAGCCTTGATGAAAGACTCCAGGAGCATCTCAAAGGAGTTTGTGGAATGCTCTGGTAACAGTGAATACCACGTCAAGACTCCCCTCGTGAGGGTCTCTCAAAATTTCTTCAGCAAAATAGATTCAATTTTGTGATGAGCTAAATCATTTCCCTTCACTGCCGTTTTATAGGTGGTAATATGCTACTGAGGGTCTGAAGTTCCGTCATACTTTGGCACATCAGGCATTTTAAACCGCTTCGGGATCAATTCTGGTGCTGCACTTGGCTTGTATGGCAATTGAGTATACTTCTTTGAGTCTGGACCTTTCAGCACTGGTGGTGCGCTCGGGATTTTTCCATGTGGGCGTTCACTTCACTCATAAACCGCAGTAGTTCATTCTTGTAGGGATAATTTTCATTATTGGGGCCAGATCCGCTCACTCCAGCCCCATCGGAGCCAACTTCTCCCCTCGGGGTGTTGTTATCGACCCTCGACTTTGTTTGATTCGCGGGAGCGCCGGGAGGAATCGGATCTCGTCTATTCGCACTATTTGAAGCCCCCGACAGCGCCTGCTTCAACTCCGTCATAACCTTATCCTGTCGCGTGAGGTGGCCTAGAATGATCGCCTGTTGCTCTTACAGGACCCTTACCGCGTCAACAACATGTTCCTCCTCAGCATCGTCGAGAGTTATCTCCCAAACATGTCGATGATATTGCCTGTCATGCATCAGTGTGGCGTCATTCCCCTTGTTATGGGTGTCACCGATTGAGTCCTCGAAATGAGGCCGCCGTTATTTTCTATTTCTTATGATTTTTTCTAAGACAAAATAATCAAAACAAGTTAGTAAAAAAGGCAAGGATCAATTTAATTGCACGGCTGTCTAGGTCCCACGGTGGGCGTCAAACTATTTATCTGCAAACGGTACAGTTGAATTTATACTTGGTTTCTAGACAAGTGAATTAATTTGACCCTGAAATAACAAAATAATTGAAGAATATCCAATACTTATCCTTGAGATGGACACGAAATAGCGAAAACAGTAGTTCCGGGAGCAGGGCTTCCGGGCACAACAATAATGAAATCAAAAAGCAAGAAGATAAAATTGTTTTAAGCTTTGAATAGAGTGTAGCATAAGTTTGCCAGAAAATTCGTCTTCTTTCTAGGGGTGTTCATAAAAACCCGAAAAGCCGAACCAAACCGAAAATCAAACCAAACCGACAAAAAAAAAACCGATACTTTTTGGTTTGGTTTGGTTTTGAATTTTATAAACGGATCAAATTTGGTTTGGTTTTGGTTTTAATCAGAAAAAAACCGAAAAAAAACTGAACCAAACCGACTACAGGAGTAGCTATTTTAAATTTATTATTACACCTATATATAAGTATATTTTTATACAAAGTTTCAAATATTTAATGTTAAATGTTAATTGTTTGCACTTTTAGCATAGTTCTTTACCTTTACATTCTAGTTTGATTGGTAGTTTTCTTTTGCTAAGTGTAAGAATCCATTTTTTGTCAAATATAATATATTTTTAATTGAGTCCTTAAATTATTCATCACTATTTGATTCAATTATCATCAATATATCTCGGTAAATAATAGATTTCTCAAAGGGCAATTGATTTGATAGTGTTACGTTGAAATTGTAGTCTCCGGAATATGTGTTTGGTAGTGTATGTCTTATATTTAAGAAAAAACCGACAACTAACCGAAAAACCCGACAAAACCCGACATAAACCGAATTGAGAAAAAATCGACTTAATTGGTTTGGTATGGTTCTAATATTTGAAAAACCGACTTATTTGGTTTGGTTTCTTTTTAGGGAAAAACAGATCCAAACCGAACCATGAACACCCCTTGTTCTTTCCAATGATAACTTAGCTCACTATATATAGCTACGTCTAGGGAAGGAGGTCCTAGGATCGTGCCCTTCTTTAATGTCAATTATGAGGGCCATTGATGAAGATGTAACGGTGAGTATAAATGCTAAATTTCTTGTAACGGGCAATCGTACTTAATGCCGTGGAATATTCTCTGTTATGCTACTGGGCGAGGAGTATTTATTACATCCTTATGAGCATTATTCTTCCCGGTGACAGACAAAACAGTTGCCTTCGGTCTTGGCCATTCCCCCATCTTGGGCCCCACGTGTCCCTCTTTTTAGACGGCCACGTAGCATAGCGTATTTTACCCTATACAATCTACTCCTAACTGTTACTTGTGTAAACACGCGAATTTTACCTTGAGCTTTAAAACAATTTTTTTGATTAATTAATAATTCATAGGATTAGTTTTGATGTTATTATTTAAAACAATATTGTAAACTATTTTCTTTTGGTTTTTTGACTCTTTAATTATATTTTTCATTTTATTTTCTGTTATTTAGTTAAGATAATTAACGAAGAACTTTTTTCTCATTTATTCCGTGTAAATAACTTATTTCGTTTTTAATTTCTTGTGGTGTATAATAAGCACTTCCGTTCTAAATATTCCCTTTTTTTGTATTATAAACTACTCAAATTTGGGGTAAATAGTCAAATCTTAATTGTTTATGTTATATTTTCTTTCGTGTACTTGTATGATGATTTAGTCTCTTCAGGGAAAAAATAATAAATTGGTGAAAAAGGGAAAAAATAAATTAAAAGAAATGAAAAAAGAAGAAAGAAAGAAAGAAAGAAATGGGAGAAGAGTCGGACATGCTTTCTCGGGAAAGTGCACAGTTAGCCACTAATTAAAGATGTGTTTACTCTTTAGTCTAAAACGTATTTACTCTTTAACCAATGCTTAATAAATTTTTACCCGTCCAGACAAAAATATCCTTGTGCTAGACATGGGTGTTGTGTAAATATTAAGGACATGGTATCCTTAACTTCATGAATTCTATGTAAATATTAACGACAAAGTGTCCTGTATTTGTACCATCTGTTGTTAAACTTTAGGACATCATGTCCTTAACTTCATGTGTGCAACGTAAATATTAAGGACGTGGCGTCCTTAACTTCATGTCTGCACTATTCATGAAGAAAGGGTAAAAATATCTTTTTGCATTACTTTTAATAGAGTAGTGGATATTTTTACTTAGCATTAATAATACTGGATAAAAACTAAATACCATGTTAAAAAGTGGCTATCCCACGCCATTTCTACTGCTTTCTCAGTCTTCATTCCTTCATTCCCGAACACAAAAGTTCAAGCCCATTCCATGACGCACAATTCCAGCCCAAAACTAATGAAATATTGATCCATTCTACCGCAACTACCTAATTTTAGAATTTGGCCAAATATCACTTTAACCTATGGCTGAAACTATTTATATGCCGTGACTGCAAAAATATATAAATTTGTAAATTATTTATATATAACATACAAAAATTATATAAAAAACAAAAATATACATAGTTTTGTGACTATTGTTTAGCCGCATACAATGTCATTTTTCCTTAGAATTTCTCCAAGTGATCTTTTCCACTTCCCAATCAATTTAAGGGCAAATACAAATTGACCGGTTGACCGAAATTAATTATATTTTGCTATAAAAAGTGTATAAACTATGTGTGTGTATATTGCCGGCTATTATTTTTGGGAGCGGCCAAAAATATACATAGCTATTTGTTTTTTTTTCCTCTTTTTTTAAGGCCCATTTTTTTGTACTACACATATCCAGTATGGTTCACTGCAGGGTTCTAAAGTAACTGATTTTCGTGTTGGTAAAATTAGTAAGTATGTTAGTTCTCAAGCTTTGTCATTACTAAAGAAATTTGGTGTTTGATTCGACTATTTTGCTCGTATGGCTTATTACAAGTGCTTTGTGTTCTAACATAATGTATTATGCATGAGATTCTAAAACACACATGCAGATGCAGACACTAGCAAAGCTATGTAAAAAAGAAAATTATGTATTGAATCCTTTTTGTATAAAGTATGACTTTAGTGTGGTAATTTTTTAGTTACTTACTAGAATATTGAGGTCCGTCACTGGATGCAAATTACGAATTCAAACTTAATATGTTCAAGGTTCTGAACTTCTTGAAGTAAAGGTTTAAAATTTAACATTAAATTAATACTTTTCAGAAATTTTCACATATGTTTCCGTGATATAAGTTTAAAATTAATAGTGGGTTAACTTGAACCATATCAACCATATATGTCCGCTCCTGAGTGCTTTACTTATAAGCAGTGGTGAAGCCACATAGTGATAAGGGTGGTCAACTGATCACCCTTTGTCGAAAAATTGTATTGTGTATATTAGGGGTGGGCGTTCGGGCAGTTCGGATTGCATATGAAATTTCGGTTTGGATTTTCAGTTTTCGGATTGATGAAATGACAATCTAAATCCAATCCAAATAAGTTTGGATTGTATCGGATTTTTTAAGTTCGGTTTCGGATTAATCGGTTTGGATATTTTGGATTTTCGATTTTGAGCTTATAAGTTGAGATGTTTCTTCTTTTTACAAAAATGAATATCCAAATGAAGTACTCATGTTAAATTGCCTGAAAAGTTCTTCATTCTCACCGCAATCATCCAAATGAAATATTAAAGTAATGAAATTATTATGTAAATAAATATAAAAATACAATAGAGACGTTAATACGACAGATAAGAAGTAGAAATAGTAAAACCATGTCCAAATTCTCAAATAACTTAGTAATTAATATTAAATATATATGATGATATCTAATGGGTAGGGTATATATTGAACTTATTACTATTGACATATGGATAATGGACTAACTATAAAGTATAAGAATTTCGGATTTTCGGATATCCAAAAATTCGAAGTACCAAATCCAATATCCAATCCGAAATCCAAAATTTTTAAAAATTAAATCCAAAATTCAATCCGTAATCCGAAAATCCAAACCAAAAGTCCAAGAAATTCAAATTTCGGTTTGGATTTCGGGTTTTCCCAAAGTATGCCCACCCCTAGTGTATATAGGTAAAATATTACATTTTAATGGTATATAACACATATTGTACACCCTTTGTCGGAATTTTTTGTTCACTTTTTTTAAATTTGAACGCCCTTAAGAAATTTCCTAGTTTCGCCGCTACTTATAAGGAGGCAAGATTCTATTACTAAAGGTAAGAAAAAAAATATCAGACTTCTTACATATTAAACTTATCAACAAAATACGCCGACCAGTCTGTGAAATTCCCTAATGCTTTGATTCGCCGTTATGCGTTCGATTCTTTGTATAATTCTAACGGCATGTTTTTCTCAACATTAATAAGTTGACATTTTCGTCATTACCAAAAAATGATCACATACAACTGTTCTAATGTATAATTTTTTAATCTTAAGTTACGCAAGTTCCAAAAATAAAAAGACAAAAAAGAACAGCAATTTGTTTTTTCGAGTCATTCAACAACAGGTTTATGCACTTGTTATTGTAGTAGTTCAATGAGATTTACAAGTTTAGTATATACAATAAAAAATATAAATTACAAATTAATACTATAACAAGGACAACTTTGTCATCTGTCCACCAGTCTAAGCTTCCATTTCGAGGAAAAACTAAAACGAGACAAATATGCCAAGTATGATATAAATAAATAAAAAATAAAGAATGACGTTCATGGACAAAAAGGTGAAAATATGTTATTTAAAAAGAGGATGAGAATAATGTCTAATGGGATGCAACTTACAAGGTGTGTGTTCAAATTTGAACAAATTCCCTCTTTTTTCATTTTTTTTTGGTTCAAATATCCTTTAATTCCTTTTATTGCATGATAAGGTTTAGAAAAATGGGCAGGGTATTTGAGAAAAGAAAGATTTTTAAAAGAAATGATCTCACCAATATAGCATCAATATTAGACAAATTATGATAAGAACGAAATTAGACAGAAGAATAAAACGGAATTTTAAATTAAACTTCTTAATTGGACAACAATTGAAGCAAAAGAGCGAAGTGCATGATGAATTCCTTAGAAGGGTAAGTTGATATATAATACACCCCCGTTAAAAATGATATTATTTCTTTACTAGTCCTTTAAAGAAATGGAGTTTTTTAAAATTTGAATTTAATTAATCTTGAACTTTTCATTTACCCTTATGAAATATTTTACAGTTACAAAAATGTTAAAGAATTTTTAAAATAATGAGTTTTAAATTTTTTTATATACATACGAGAATTATGACATATATCGTCAATCTTTTAGTTTTTTTTTTAAAAAAAAAAAATCTCAGCCTAATTAGATTATGGTATATGTATTGGTCTAAATTTGGACGGCTTGATAGCTGCAAATAAACGGGGTCGAGGACAGAGTCGACCACGGCAAAACGGCAAGGAGTCGTCTTAAGAAGGATTATTCCCGAGGTCAAGTAAATGGAGCAAAGAAGCAACGATAGGATACTTATGTTGTACGTTCTAGGGTTTCATAGGGATATCCCTTATAAATAGGAAGAGATAAAGAACAAAAGGGGGATCTTCACTTTTGGAGAAGGGCACATTGTAAAGAGTTGAATATAAAGAATATACAAAAGCTTGTCTTGTTCACTGACTACATTGTTCAAACATACGTTGTTCACTCTTTGTTTACAAGATCCAGAGATTTCTTATCCATCTATACCTTTCATTATTCCACGTTGCTGTCAGGAAGAAGAATCGCCCAAGTCATCTAATATTTGGGTGATAAATTCCTCCTTATCACATTTATTGCCATTATCTACATTTATTGCATGCTTCTATTACTACATTCATTGATAATCACCTAACATATGCTGGATATTTATTGCTCTTGAACACGGTCTCATCCCATTGTTCCCCTTCAATCTTAGATCTAGAATTTACTATGTTTAACTAGGATTCACCCTCCATTTCCTCACTAATTAGTTTAACAGAAAGCTTAACATTTTTTGGTCAAACAATTTGGCACCGTCTGTGGGGACTTTCTAGTTAAAATTTTAGTTCCTTCTAGACAAAAAAAAACGATAACAGCCATCCTTTTCCTGTTTGCACGAACTAACAATGGCAGGAAAAGGAGATAGAAGACAGAAAGCAGTAGTGGGCGTCACTGCCAACCTCTTAAACACCATCAACGAGGATGACAGAGAAAACGAGGAGAATGTGACGCCAAGTTCTATGCCTAGGCGAAGTGATTCAACCCCCTCATGGAAGTGTGACCGCTTCACGCGAAAGGGGAGCTTCCACGTCCACAACTGAGGAAGCGCCACCCGCAGTGAAAAAACTACTAGAGGAATGGTTGACAAGCACTCTAAGCGACATGCTCGACAAACCCGTTCAAAGGACGAGCAGAAACGCCGCACGAACGGATACTACAACAACCGCCGACGAGCAACCTGCTCCCCAAACAGGTAACACTCACATTACTGTTGGTGCAGGCAATGACGCACTTGCAGCCATCCTAAAGAAAATGGAAGAAATAGAGAACGAGAATAAAGCGCTCTGCGAGGGAGCATCAAGAAAGGGTTGATAAGATACCGGGCGCCCCGAAACTGCTGCCAAAACGGGACGTCGGCCGATTCTTCGAACAACCGTATAGCGAGGAGGCAGCCCTACATTCCATACCCAAGACCTTCAAGATGCCTCCATATTTGAAGATATATGACGGCACAACAGATCCCGAAGATCACATCATTCATTACGTCACAACAGTAAAAGGCAACGACCTCTCAAAAGAGCAGGTACCGTCAGTATTACTTAAGAAGTTTGGCGAGACCCTAACGGGGGGAGCCTTAACCTCGTATTCACAATTACCAGCACGTTGAATAACTACGTTCGAAGAAATGACCGACAAGTTTGTCACCACCCACGCCGCGGATAAGAAGGCAGAGTCCAGGGTAAATGATATATTCGCTGTTAGGCAATCGCCTGGTGAGGGACTCAGGGACTTCCTCACTCGGTTTACATAGTAAGAATGAGCTTACCAAACGTATCAGAAGGGATGGCGGTGTGACGACCCAAAGGGTCATCACCTGTTTTAAATAAATTCTGTGCTTGCGAGGCCATGAAAACCTCATTTAGAGTCGCTTCGATTTGCATGCGCAGTCCGGGCGCGTAGCCGAAAGCTTAAATGTGAAATTCTATGAAAAATGCTAAATTTTGATGTTAAAATGAATAAATTTGACTCTGGTCAAAATTTTGGGTAAACGGACCCGGACCCGTGATTTGACGGTCCCGGAGGGTCCGTAGGAAAATATGGGACTTGGGCGTATGCCCGGAATCGAATTTCGAGGTCCCAAGCCCGAGAAATAAATTTTTTTGTAAAATTGTTTTTCTGAAATTGTTAAGGAAAATTGAAATGATATTTGATTAGAACGTGTTGGTATCGGGCCGTATTTTGGTTCCGGCGCCCCTTACAGGTCTTATATGTGCTTTAAGTTATTTCTGTGAAATTTGGTTGAAAACGGACGTCGTTTGACGTGTTTCGGACCTAAATTGGAAAATTTGAGGTTTTATGAAGTTTGAAGGAATTTTTGGATTTTGAGGTTTAATTCGATGTTTATGATGTTATTTTGGCGATTTAATCGCGCGAATAAGTTCGTAGGATGTTTTTGAGGTTGTGTGTATATTTGGTTTGGAGCCCCGAGGGCTCGGGTGAGTTTTGGATAGGCCACGGGTGCATTTTTGAACTTTGAAAAATTGCTGGTATTTCTGACCTGTAGGGATCGCAATTGCGAGTGGCCTTTCGCAATTGCGAAGTTAGCCCAGGCCAGTCCTTCTCGCAAATGCGAGGACTATCATCGCAAATGCGATTACCTTGATGTCGCAAATGCGACCTTCATGTCGCAAATGCGAAGGTCTTGTATTTCTTAAGGGTTCGCAAATGCGAAGCCAGTCTTCGCAATTCCCACATCAGCAGTTCGGGGTTCGCATTTCCCATATCTGTAACCTGCAATTTTCTATACTTAACCGGTTTTAAGTCATTTTTCACACCATTTTCAAAACACAACACCTTTGGGCGATTTTCCAAGAATAAATCTTCTTCCAAATCAATTGTAAGTCAGATTTTACTCATTTCTTTCAATCATTTACATCTTTTAACATGATTTCAACCTAAAATCAAAGATTTTTATGGGGGAAATTGGGTGTTTTGGGTAGAACCTAGGTTTTTCAAAAATTGGGGATTTGGACCTCAATTTGAGGTCCGATTTCAAACTAATTATATATTTGAGTTCGTGCGGGAATGGGTACTCGGGTTTTGGTTCAAACCTCGAGTTTTGACCATGTGGGCCCGGGGGTGATTTTTGACTTTTTGGGTAAAACTTGGGAAAACTCATTTTCATGCATTGGGGTTGATTCATTTAGTGTTTATTAATGTAATTAAGTAATTTGTGATTAGATACGAGCGAATTGGCGGTGAAATCGCGGGGTAAAGCTATACTTGAGGCTTAAGTTGTGTGCAAGGCATTGAGGTAAGTGTTTGGTCTAACCCTAGCTTGAGGGACTAGGAGTTGAGTCTTATTTGCTAGTTGCTTCTTGTTGAGTACGTCGTATAGGCATGGTGACGAGTATCTATACGTTGGTGTTTAGCATGACCGTGAGTCTTCAAATTGTGAATATCTTGGTTTTGTTGTATTTTCTTGCCTAGGTGATGATTCCTATTTGTTGTGAAAAGCTTGTGAAAGGAAATTGTGACCTATGAGCAACGAGGAGCATTGGCTCAAGTTATATTTCAATTGTGAACGTATACGAGATGGTTGAACCCCTTTGGAGTATTGGATCAGGTGGTAAAGTGAGATATGAAATAAAAGTGAAAGGAAGAGAAAGAGTATTTGAATTGTTCCTTCGCCGGAATATTGTTGTTTATTGATTGTTTTTCCCTTGCCGGGATATTGAGATTATTGATGTTGTACCCTTTCCGGGATTTACTTGTTCAATTGTATTCCCTTGCCGGGATTTCTTTTATTATTTTGTTTATTCCCTTGCCCCTTGTTTGTGATTGTTGTTTAGGTGAGGAAGAGTGTTAAAGCACGAAGGGTGATGCCGTGCATTGTTTGTTTGTTGTGAGGAAAGAGTGTAAAGCACGAAGGGTGATGCCGTGCATTATTTGCTTATGGTGAGGAACGAGAGTAAAGCACGAAGGGTGATGCCGTGCCGCACGATGTACCATTCCGTGCCGATTCTATTTATTATATGTGAGGAAAGAGAGTAAAAGCACGAAGTGTGATGCCGTGCACATTTTATTATATCATTGCTCGGTGAGGATGAGAGTAAAAGCACGAAGGGTGATGCCGTGCACTTGTTGCTTTCTGTTTCTTTATTAATGTTTGAGTTGTGTTGTTCCCTTCGTTACTGGACGACTTTTACTTGAAATTGTTATTTCCCCCATAGCATGCTCCCCCTCCCATATTAACTACTTGTCTCCATATTTCGATTCCGCTGTATATGTATATATAACTGCACAGGTTTATGTGGTAGTCCGATCTAGCCTCGTCACTACTTCGCCGGGGTTAGGCTAGGCACTTACCAGCACATGGGGTCGGTTGTGCTGATGCTACAATCTGTGCTCTTTTGCACAGATCCAGGTGTCGGAGCAGCTTACGGTGCACAGCAGTAGTTAGGTAGCCGACCTTCAGTCCACGAGACTCCGAGGTAGCCTTGCTGGCGTCCGCAGGCCCGGCGTCTCTTCTTTCAGTTTTCATGTTCTGTTGACATTTGTATTCGAGACAGACTATGTCCTTTATTTCAAACTCTTATTTGTAGTAATCCTAGACAGTCCGTGTATTGTTGTGACACCAGATGCTGGGTAGAGGCTTGTATTGGCTTTCTAGATGCTGTTTCTATTTTTAGTTCAGACTTCAGCTAAATTTTATTTTTCGTTGTCTTTTTAACTGCTTATTCATTGATAATTTAATTGCTTAATCATGTATAAAACAAGATAGGTTAATTTTTGCAAAGGTTCTTGGCTTGCCTAACTACCACGAGTAGGCGCCATCACGACCCCCGAGGGTGGGAAATTCGGGTCGTGACAAGTTGGTATCAGAGCTCTAGGTTACATAAGTCTCACAACTCACGGACAAGCTTAGTAGAGTCTGGGGGATCAGTACGGAGACATCTGTATTTATTACCCAGAGGCTACTGAGTTAGGAAAAGTTTTACATTTGTTCTTTCTTGTCGTGCGGTTTGGTTTCTCAACGCTAATTGAATTTTTACTCTGTTCTTTTGCAGATGGCGAGAACACGCGCTTCCTCATCTTCTGATCCGCAATCCGAGCCCCAGGCAGCTCCCACTAGGGGTAGAGGGCGAGGCCGAGGCCGTGCTAGAGGCCGAGGTAGGGGCAGAGCTTAGCCCCGAGCAGCAGCACCGGTGGCGGAGCCTCAGGTTGACTTTGACGAGGAGGTTCCGTCCCCAGCCCCAGCAGTTCCGGTGGGCCCATCTCAAGTCCCAGAGGGGTTTATTGCTACCCTAGTTCTTCAGGACGCTCTGGTCCGATTGGTGGGTCTCATGGAGAGTGTCACCCGAGCAGGTTTGCTTCCTGTAGCACCAGCCGTCTCTCAGGCTGGAGGAGGGGCCCAGACTCCTGCTACTCGTACTCTGGAGCAGGTAGCTCCCCGATTCAGACTCCAGCAGTTCAGCCAGTTGGAGCAGTTCAGCCGGGTGTGGTAGCCCAGGCCGGTGATGGAGCAGCTATGTCTGCCGATGCTTTGTGGAGACTGGACAGGTTCACCAAGCTCTTCACTACTACATTCAACAGTACATCTACTGAGGATCCCCAGGATTATCTGGATAGTTTCCACGAGGTTCTTCGGAACATGGGTATTGTTGAGACCAATGGGGTTGATTTCGCTACATTCCGGTTGTCTGGATCCGCCAAGACTTGGTGGAGGGATTATTGTTTAGCTAGACCAGCAGGATCTCCAGCCTTGACCTGGGAGCAGCTCACGTATATATTCCTGCAGAAGTTTCTCCCTATTACACAGCGAGAGGCCTATCGAAGGCAGTTCGAGCGTCTCCATCAGGGATCCATGACAGTCACCC
Organism: Nicotiana attenuata; assembly: GCF_001879085.1. Classification (NCBI taxonomy): domain Eukaryota; kingdom Viridiplantae; phylum Streptophyta; class Magnoliopsida; order Solanales; family Solanaceae; genus Nicotiana; species Nicotiana attenuata. The sequence continues at coordinate 52,079,879 of NC_031990.1, read as the reverse complement.
AGTACGAGACCGGGTTTATTGAGTTGGCCCGCCATGCTATTGTTATACTTCCCACTGAGAGGGAGAGAGGGAGACGGTTTATTGATGGACTCATTCAGCCTATTCGTCTCCAGATGGCTAGAGAGGCTGGGAGCGAGATATCCTTTCAGGAGGCGGCCAATGTGGCTCGGAGGATTGAGATGGTATTGTCACAGGGGGTGGTCATAGGGCAGACAAGAGACCCCGTCAGTCAGGCCGATTCAGTGGTGCCTCGTCTGGAGGCAGAGATTCGTATGATAGGGGTCAGCCTTCTAGGACTTTCCAATCAGCCCTCCAGGTTTCTCACGGTTCCTCAGGTGGCCGTGGTTCTCACACGCACTATTCTGATCAGCAGTCATTCAGTGCACCGCCAGCTCCTATCAGTGCACCGCCACATCAGAGTTTCCGTGGTTGTCATTCAGGTCGACAGGGCCAGCAAACTCAGCAGCCGAGGACTTGTTACACTTGTGGTGACACGGGTCATATTTCTAGATTTTGCCCTCGAGCACCGAGCAGTTCTCAGCACCAGGGTTCTCGTGCCATGGTTCAGGCACCAGGTGTTCCACAGCCCGCCCAGCCAGTTAGAGGTGGGGGTAGAGGTGCCAGAGGTGGAGGTAGAGGTCATAGAGGTGGAGCTCAGGCCACCAGAAGTGGAGGCCAGCCAGCAGCAGGTCGTCCCAGAGAGGTAGATCAGAGTGGTGAGGCCCAGCCCCGATGTTATGCTCTTCAGGACAGGCCCGAGGAAGAGGCTTCAGAAGCGGTTATTACAGGTACGGTTCTGGTTTGTGATAGAGATGCTTCAGTGTTGTTTGATCCGGGGTCTACGTATTCGTATGTGTCATCCTATTTTGCCCTGTATTTGGCCATGCCTAGTGATGCATTGGGTATTCCTGTTTATGTGTCTACGTCGGTGGGTGATTCTATCGTGGTCGATCGAGTCCATCGTTCTTGTGTTGTGGTGATTGGGGGTCTGGAGACTCGTGTAGATTTGTTGCTTTTAGACATGGTTGACTTCGATATTATATTGGGGATGGACTGGTTATCACCCTATCACGCTATCTTGGAGTTTCATTCCAAGACTGTGACCTTAGCTTTACCGGGTATGCCTCGTTTAGAGTGGAGAGGGACTCCTGGTCATTCTACCCGCAGTGTTATATCATATGTGAAGGCTCGGTGTATGGTCGAGAAGGGGTGTTTGGCATATTTAGCCTATGTTCGGGATTCCAGTGCTGAGGTTCCCTCTATTGATTCTGTGCCTGTTGTTTGTGAGTTTCCTGATATTTTTCCCTCAGACCTGCCGGGTATGCCACCCGACAGGGATATTGATTTCTGCATTGATCTGGTTTCGGGCACTCAGCCCATTTCTATCCCTCCGTATCGTATGGCGCCGCCTGAGTTGAAAGAGTTAAAGGAACAGTTGCAGGATTTGCTTGAGAAGGGTTTCATTAGACCCAGTGTCTCACCTTGGGGTGCGCCGGTGTTATTTGTCAAGAAGAAGGATGGGTCGATGAGAATGTGTATTGATTACCGGCAATTGAACAAGGTAATGATCAAGAATAAGTATCCACTGCCGAGGATTGATGATTTGTTCGACCAGCCTCAGGGTGCCAGGGTATTTTCCAAGATTGACTTGAGATCTGGCTACCACCAGTTGAGGATTAGGGACTCCGATGTCCCTAAGACAGCTTTCCGCACTCGGTATGGGCATTATGAGTTTTTGGTTATGTCATTCGGGTTGACAAACGCCCCAGCAGCTTTTATGGACTTAATGAACCGAGTGTTCAGGCCTTATTTGGACTCATTCGTGATAGTTTTCATTGATGATATATTGATATATTCCCGCATCCAGGAGGAGCACGAGCAGCACCTTAGAGTGGTTCTTCAGACTCTGAGGGATAGTCAGTTATATGTCAAGTTCTCCAAGTGTGAGTTCTGGCTGAGTTCAGTTGCATTTCTAGGACATGTTGTATCAGCAGAGGGTATTCAGGTGAACCCAAAGAAGATAGAGGCAGTCAAGAACTGTCCTAGACCAGCATCAGCTACAGAGATCCGGAGTTTCTTGGGGTTGGCAGGCTACTATCGACGGTTCGTGGAGGGTTTTTCATCCATTGCAGCCCCAATGACCAGATTGACCCAGAAGGGTGCCCAGTTCAGATGGTCGGATGAGTGTGAGGCGAGCTTTCAGAAGCTCAAGACAGCTCTGACTACGGCACCGGTGTTGGTTTTGCCTACAGGTTCAGGGCCTTATACAGTCTATTGTGATGCTTCCCGTGTTGGGCTTGGAGCAGTGTTGATGCAGGATGGCAAGGTCATTGCCTATGCTTCGAGGCAGTTGAAGATTCATGAGAAGAACTATCCGGTTCATGATTTCGAGTTGTCATCCATAGTTCACGCATTGAAGATTTGGAGGCATTATCTGTATGGCGTGGCATGTGAGGTGTTCACGGATCACAAGAGTCTTCGGTATTTGTTCAAGCAAAAGGAGTTGAATTTGAGGCAGAGGAGGTGGTTGGAGTTGTTGAAGGATTATGATATCAACATTTTATATCATCCGGGGAAGACCAATGTGGTGGCCGATGCATTGAGTAGGAAGTCAGCCAGTATGGGCAGTCTTGCTTATATTCCGGTCGGTGAGAGGCCGCTTGCTCTGGATGTTCAGGCCTTAGCCAATCAGTTCGTGAGGCTGGATGTTTCTGAGCCCAGTCGTGTGTTAGCTTGCACGGTAGCTCGTTCTTCATTATTGGAGCATATCCGTGATCGGCAGTATGATGATCCCCATTTGTGTGTCCTTAGAGACACGATGCAGCGCGGAGATGTCAGGCATGTTACCTTAGATGATGATGGATTTTTGAGATTGTAGGGTCGAGTATGTGTGCCTAATGTGGATGGGCTCCGAGAGTTGATTTTGGAGGAGGCCCATAGCTCCCGGTACTCTATTCATCCGTGCGCCGCGAAGATGTATCAGGATTTGCGGCAGCATTATTGGTGGCGTAGAATGAAGAAGGATATCGTATCATATGTGGCTCGTTACATGAATTATCAGCAGGTTAAGTACGAGCATCAAAGGCCTGGTGGTTTATTTCAGAGGATTGAGCTTCCCGAGTGGAAGTGGAAGCGGATTACTATGGACTTTGTTACTGGACTTCCGCTGACTCGGAAGAAGTTCGATGCAGTATGGTTCATTGTTGATAGGCTGACCAAGTCAGCACATTTCATTCTTGTGGCAGTCTCTTATTCTTCTGAGAGGTTGGCCGAGATCTATATTTGGGAGATTATTCGCCTTCATGGTGTGCCCGTATCTATCATTTCGGACCGGAGTACGCAGTTTACCTCGTGCTTCTGGAGAGCAGTTCAGCGAGAGTTGGGCTCACGGGTTGAGTTGAGCACAGCATTTCATCCCCAGACGGACGGTCAGTCCGAACGGACTATTCAGATTTTGGAGGATATGCTCCGAGCTTGTGTTATTGACTTTGGAGGTTCGTGGGATCAGTTCTTGCCTTTAGCGGAGTTTGCCTACAACAACAGCTACCAGTCGAGCATCCAGATGGCTCCCTATAAGGCTTTATATGGTAGGCGGTGTCGGTCTACGGTTGGATGGTTTGAGCCAGAAGAGGCTCGGTTGTTGGGTACGGATCTGGTTCAAGAGGCCTTGGACAAGGTCAGGATCATTCAGGATAGGCTTCGTTCAGCTCAGTCCAGGCAAAAGAGCTATGCAGACCGCAAGGTTCGAGATGTGGCTTTCATGGTTGGTGAGCGGGTATTGCTCCGAGTGTCGCCTATGAAAGGCGTGATGAGATTTGGGAAGAAGGGGAAGCTTAGCCCTAGGTTCATTGGTCCGTTTGAGATTCTTGACCGAGTGGGAGAGGTGGCTTATAGACTTGCTTTGCCGCCGAGCTTATCAGCCGTCCATCCAGTGTTTCATGTGTCCATGCTTCGGAGGTATCACGGCGATCCAGCCCACGTGTTAGATTTCAGCACTGTCCAGTTGGACAAGGACTTGTCTTATGAGGACGAGCCGGTAGCTATTCTAGACCGGCAGGTTCGTCAGTTGAGAACCAAGAGTTTCCCTTCTATTCATGTTCAGTGGATAGGTCAGCCTCCTAAGGTATCGACCTGGGAGTCCGAGTCCGATATGCGGAGCCGTTATCCTCATCTTTTCCCCGGCTCAGGTACTTCTTTCTTCTGTCCGTTCGAGGACGAACGGTTGTTTTAGAGGTGGAGAATGTAACGACCCAAAGGGTCATCACCTGTTTTAAACAAATTATGTGCTTCCGAGGCCTTGAAAACCTCGCTTAGAGTTGCCTCGGTTTGCGGGCGCAGTCCGGGCGCGTAGCCAGAAAGCCTAAATGTGAAATTCTATGAAAAAGTACTAAATTTTGATGATAAAATGAATAAATTTGACTTTGGTAAACATTTTGGGTAAACACACCCGGACCCGTGATTTGACGGTCCCGGAGGGTCCGTAGGAAAATATGGGACTTGGGCGTATGCCCGGAATCGAATTCCGAGGTCCCAAGCCCGAGAAATGAATTTTTTTGTAAAATTGTTTTCTGAAATTGTTTAAGGAAATTGAAAATGAAATTTGATTAGAAAGCGATGGTATCGGGCCCGTATTTTTGTTCCGGTTCCCGGTACAGGTCTTATATATGTTTTAAGTCCTTCCTGTGAAATTTGGTTGAAAACGGACGTCGTTTGACGTGATTCGGACTTAAATTGGAAAATTTGATCTTTTATGAAGTTTGAAAGAATTCATGGATTTTGAGGTTTAATTCGATGTTTATGATGTTATTTTGGCGATTTGATCGCACGAATAAGTCCGTAGGATGTTTTTGAGGTTGTGGGTATATTTGGTTTGGAGCCCCGAGGGCTCGGGTGAATTTTGGATAGGCCACGGATTGCATTTTTTGAACTTGAAAGTTGCTGGTATAACTGACCTGCAGGCTTCGCATTTGGCTTCGCAAATGCGAAGGTCTTCTCGCAAATGCGAGGTAGCGAGACCTGACCCTCCATCGCAAATGCGATGTATTTCTTCGTGAATGCGAGGGTGCCCCTGTTGGCCTGGGATCGCAAATGCGACCACATGACTCGCAAATGCGGAATTGGGACTCTCGCAAATGCGACACTTCTGGTCGCAAATGCGAAGTCCCTCCTTTTGCTCAGTGTTCGCAAATGCGAACTTGACTTCGCAATTCCCATATCTGAGGGTCGGGGTTCGCAATTGCAAACCCCTATTCGCATTTCCCATATCTGCAACCTGCAATTTTCTATACTTAACCGATTTTAAGTCATTTTTCACACCATTTTCAAAACACAACTCCTTTGGGCGATTTTCCAAGAACAAATCTTCTTCCAAATCAATTGTAAGTTAGTTTTTACTCATTTCTTTCAATCATTTACATCTTTTAACATGATTTCAACCTAAAATCAAAGATTTTCATGGGAGAAATTAGGTATTTTGGGTAGAACCTAGGTTTTT
>NC_031990.1:52023667-52071848 GCF_001879085.1 Nicotiana attenuata | reverse complement strand
TTTATTGATGGACTTATTCAACCAATTCGTCTCCAGATGGCTACAGAGCCTGGGAGCGAGATATCCTTTCAGGAGGCGGCCAATGTGGCCCGGAGGATTGAGATGGTAATGTCACAGGGGGGTGGTCATAGGGCAGACAAGAGACCCCGTCAGTCAGGCCGATTCAGTGGTGCCTCGTCTGGAGGCAGAGATTCGTATGATAGGGGTCAACCTTCTAGGCCTTTCCAGTCAGCCCTCCAGGTTTCTCACGGTGCCTCAGGTGGCCGTGGTTCTCACACGCACTATTTTGATCAGCATCCATTCAGTGCACCGCCACTTCAGAGTTTCCGTGGTGGTCATTCAGGTCGACAGGGCCAGCAGACTCAGCAGCCGAGGACTTGTTACACTTGTGGTGACACGGATCATATTGCTAGATTTTGCCCTCGAGCACCGAGTAGTTCTCAGCACCAGGGTTCTTGTGCCATGGTTCAAGCACCAGGTGTTCCACAGCCCGCCCAGCCAGCTAGAGGTGGGGGTAGAGGTGCCAGAGGTGGAGGTAGAGGTCATAGAGGTGGAGCTCAGACCGCTAGAGGTGGAGGCCAGCCAGCAGCAGGCCGTCCCAGTGAGGTAGATCAGAGTGGTGGGGCGTAGCCCCGATGTTATGCTCTTCAGGCCAGGCCCGAGACAGAGGCTTCAGATGCGGTCATTACAGGTATGGTTCTGGTTTGTGATAGAGATGCTTCAGTGTTGTTTGATCCGGGGTCTACGAATTTGTATGTGTCATCCTATTTTACCCCGTATTTGGTCATTCCTAGTGATGCCTTGGGTATTCCTGTTTATGTGTCTACGCCGGTGGGTGATTCTATCGTGGTCGATCGAGTCCATCGTTCTTGTGTTGTGGTGATTGGGGTCTGGAGACTCGTGTAGATTTGTTGCTTTTAGACACGGTTGACTTCGATATTATATTGGGGATGGACTGGTTATCACCCGATCACGCTATCTTGGACTGTCATGCCAAGACTGTGACCTTAGCTTTACCAGGTATGCCTCGCTTAGAGTGGAGAGGGACTCCTAGTCGTTCTACCCGCAGTGTTATATCGTATGTGAAGGCTCGACGTATGGTCGAGAAGGGGTGTTTGGCATATTTAGCCTATGTTCGGGATTCCAGTGCTGAGGTTCCCTCTATTGATTCTGTGCCCGTTGTTTATGAGTTTCCTGATATTTTTCCCTCAGACCTACCGGGTATGCCACCCGACAGGGATATTGATTTCTGCATTGTTCTGGTTCTGGGCACTCAGCCCATTTCTATCCCGCCGTATCGTATGGCGCTGCCTGAGTTGAAAGAGTTAAAGGAACAGTTGCAGGATTTGCTTGAGAAGGGTTTCATTAGATCCAGTGTCTCACCTTGGGGTGCGCCGGTGTTATTTGTCAAGAAGAAGGATGGGTTGATGAGAATGTATATTGATTACCGGCAATTGAACAAGGTAACGATCAAGAATAAGTATCCACTGCCGAGGATTGATGATTTGTTCGACCAGCTTCAGGGTGCCAGGGTATTTTCCAAGATTGACTTGAGATCTGGCTACCATCAGTTGAGGATTAGGGCATCCGATGTCCCTAAGACAGCCTTCCGCACTCGGTACGGGCATTATGAGTTCTTGGTTATGTCATTCGGGTTGACAAATGCCCCAGCAGCTTTCACGGACTTGATGAACCGAGCGTTCAGGCCTTATCTGGATTCATTCGTGATAGTTTTCATTGATGATATATTGATATATTCCGGCAGCTAGGAGGAGCACAAGCAGCACCTTAGAGTGGTTCTTCAGACTCTGAGGGATAGTCAGTTATATGCCAAGTTCTCCAAGTGTGAGTTCTGGCTGAGTTCAGTTGCATTTCTGGGTCATGTTGTATCAGCAGAGGGTATTCAGGTGGACCCAAAGAAGATAGAGGCAGTCAAGAACTGGCCTAGACCAGCATCAGCTACAGAGATCCGGAGTTTCTTGGGGTTGGCAGGCTACTATCGACGGTTCGTGAGGGGTTTTCATCCATTGCAGCCCCAATGACCAGATTGACCCAGAAGAGTGCCCAGTTCAGATGGTCGGATGAGTGTGAGGCGAGCTTTCAGAAGCTCAAGACAGCTCTGACTACGGCACCGGTGTTGGTTTTGCCCACAGGTTCAGGGCCTTATACAGTCTATTGTGATGCTTCCCGTGTTGGGCTTGGATCAGTGTTGATGCAGGATGGCAAGGTCATTGCCTATGCTTCGAGGCAGTTGTAGATTCATAAGAAGAACTATCCGGTTCATGATTTGTAGTTGGCAGCCATAGTTCACGCATTGAAGATTTGGAGGCATTATCTGTATGGCGTGGCATGTGAGGTGTTCACGGATCACAAGAGTCTTCAGTACTTGTTCAAGCAAAAGGAGTTGAATTTGAGGCAAAGGAGGTGGTTGGAGTTGTTGAAGGATTATGATATCACCATTCTATATCATCCGGGGAAAGCCAATGTGGTGGCCGATGCATTGAGTAGGAAGTCAGCTAGTATGGGCAGTCTTGCTTATATTCCGGTCGGTGAGAGGCCGCTTGCTTTGGATGTTCAGGCCTTAACCAATCAGTTCGTGAGGCTGGATGTTTCTGAGCCCAGTCGTGTGTTAGCTTGCACGGTCGCTCGTTCTTCATTATTGGAGCGTATCCGTGATCGGCAGTATGATGATCCCTATTTGTGTGTCCTTAGAGATACGGTGCAGCGCGGAGGTGCCAAGCATGTTACCTTAGATGATGATGGAGTTTTGAGATTGCAGGGTCGAGTATGTGTGCCTAATGTGGATGGGCTCCGAGAGTTGGTTTTGGAGGAGGCCCATATCTCCCAGTACTCTATTCATCCGGGGGCAGCGAAGATGTATCAGGATTTTTGGCAGCATTATTGGTGGCGTAGAATGAAGAAGGATATCATAGCATATGTGGCTCGTTGTTTGAATTGTCAGCAGGTTAAGTACGTATTTCAAATGATTGAGCTTCCCGAGTGGAAGTGGGAGCGGATCACTATGGACTTTGTTACTGGACTTCCGCTGACTCGGAAGAAGTTTGACGCAATATGGGTCATTGTTGATAGGCTGACCAAGTCAGCACATTTCATTCCTGTGGTAGTCTCCTATTCTTCTGAGAGGTTGGCCGAGATCTATATTCGGGAGATTATTCGCCTTCATGGTGTGCCCATATCTATCATTTCGGACCGAGGTACGCAGTTTACCTCGCGCTTCTGGAGAGCAGTTCAGCGAGAGTTGGGCACGTGAGTTGAGTTGAGCACCGCATTTCATCCCCAGACGGACGCTCAGTCCGAGTGGACTGTTCAGATCTTAGAGGATATGCTCCGGGCTTGTGTTATTGACTTTGGAGGTTCGTGGGATCAGATTTTGCCCTTAGCGGAGTTTGCCTACAACAACAGCTACCAGTCGAGCATCCAGATGGCTCCTTATGAGGCCTTATATGGTAGGCGGTGTCGGTCTTCGGTTAGATGGTTTGAGCCGAGAGAGGCTCGGTTGTTGGGTACGGATCTGGTTCAGGAGGCCTTGGACAAGGTCAGGATCATTCAGGATAGGCTTCGTTCAGCTCAGTCCAGGCAAAAGAGCTATTGCAGACCGCAAGGTTCGAGATATGGCTTTCATGGTTGGTGAGCGGGTATTGCTCCGAGTGTCGCCTATGAAAGGCGTGATGAGATTTGGGAAGAAGGGCAAGCTTATCCCTAGGTTCATTGGTCCGTTTGAGATTCTTGACCGAGTGGGAGAGGTGGCTTATAGACTTGCTTTTCCGCCGAGCTTATCAGTCGTGCATCCAGTGTTTTATGTGTCCATGCTTCACAGGTATCACGACGATCCAACCCACGTGTTAGATTTCAGCACTGTCCAGTTGGACAAGGACTTGTCTTATGAGGAGGAGCCGGTAGCTATTCTAGACCGGCAGGTTCGTCAGTTGAGATCCAAGAGTTTCCCTTCTGTTCGTGTTCAGTGGAGAGGTCAGCCTCCTGAGGCATCGACCTGGGAATCCGAGTCCGATATGCGGAGCCATTATCCTCATCTTTTCCACGACTCAGGTACTTCTTTCTTCTGTCCGTTCGAGGACGAACGGTTGTTTTAGAGGTGGAGAATGTGACGACCCAAAGGGTCATCACCTGTTTTAAATGAATTCTGTCCTTCCGAGGCCTTGAAAACCTCGTTTAGAGTCGCCTCGATTTGCGTGCACAGTCCGGGCGCGTAGCTGGAAAGCTTAATGTGAAATTCTATGAAAATGCTAAATTTTGATGTTAAGATGAATAAATTTGACTTTGGTCACCATTTTGGATAAACGAACCCGGACCCGTGATTCGATGGTCCTGGAGGGTCCGTAGGAAAATATGGGATTCGGGCGTATGCCCGGAATCGAATTCCGAGGTCCCGAGCCCGAGAAATGAATTTTTTTGTGAAATTGTTTTTCTGAAATTGTTAAGGAAAATTGAAATGATATTTGATTAGAGCGTGTTGGTATCGGGCCCGTATTTTGGTTCCGGCGCCCGGTACAGGTCTTATATGTGCTTTAAGTCATTTTTGTGAAATTTGGTTGAAAACGGACGTCGTTTGACGTGTTTCGGACCTAAATTGGAAAATTTGAGGTTTTATGAAGTTTGAAGGAATTTTTGGATTTTGAGGTTTAATTCGATGTTTATGATGTTATTTTGGCGATTTGATCGCGCGAATAAGTCCGTAGGATGTTTTTGAGGTTGTGTGTATAATTGGTTTGGAGCCCCGAGGGCTCGGGTGAGTTTTGGATAGGCCACGGGTGCATTTTTGAACTTTGAAAAATTGGTGGTATTTCTGACCTGCAGGCTTTGCATTTGCGAAGCCTGGCTCGCAAATACGAGACGGCAATTGCGAGTGGCCTTTCGCAATTGCGAAGTTAGCCCAGGCCAGTCCTTCTCGCAAATGCGAGGACTATCATCGCATATGCGATTACCCTGATGTTGCAAATGCAAAGGTCTTGTATTTCTTAAGGGTTCGCAATGCGAACCGAGTCTTCGCAATTCCCACATCAGCAGGTCGGGGTTCGCAATTGCGAACCCCTGTTCGCATTTCCCATATCTGCAACTTGCAATTTTCTATACTTAACCGATTTTAAGTCATTTTTCACACCATTTTCAAAACACAACTCCTTTGGGCGATTTTCCAAGAACAAATCTTCTTCCAAATCAATTGTAAGTTAGTTTTTACTCATTTCTTTCAATCATTTACATCTTTTAACATGATTTCAACCTAAAATCAAAGATTTTCATGGGAGAAATTGGGTGTTTTGGGTAGAACCTAGGTTTTTCAAAAATTGGGGATTTGGACCTCAATTTGAGGTCCGATTTCAAAACACATTATATATTTGAGTTTGTGGGGGAATGGGTACTCGGGTTTTGGTTTGAACCTCGGGTTTTGACCACGTGGGCCCGGGGGTGATTTTTGACTTTTTGGGTAAAACTTGGGAAAACTCATTTTCATGCATTGGGGTTGATTCATTTAGTGTTTATTAATGTAAGTAAGTAATTTGTGATTAGATACAAGCGAATTGGCAGTGGAATCGCGGGGTAAAGCTATACTTGAGGCTTAAGTTGTGTGCAAGGCATTGAGGTAAGTGTTTGGTCTAACCCTAGCTTGAGAGACTTGGAGTTGAGTCTTATTTGCTAATTGCTTCTTGTTGAGTACGACGTATAGGCATGGTGACGAGTATCTATACGTTGGTGTTTAGCATGACCGTGAGTCTTCAAATTGTGAATATCTTGGTTTCGTTGTATTTTCTTGCCTTGGTGATGATTCCTATTTGTTGTGAATAGTTTGTGAAAGGAAATTGTGACCTATGAGCAACGAGGAGCATTGGCTCAAGTTATATTTCAATTGTGAACGTATACGAGATGGTTGAACCCCTTTGGAGCATTGGCTCAGGTGGTAAAGTGAGATATGAAATAAAAGTGAAAGGAAGAGAAAGAGTATTTGAATTGCTCCATTGCCGGGATATTGTTGTTTATTGATTGTTTTTCCCTTGCCGGGATGTTGAGATTATTGATGTTGTTCCCTTGCCGGGATTTACTTGTTCAATTGTGTTCCCTTACCGGGATTTCTTTTATTATTTGTTTATTCCCTGCCCCTTGTTTGTGATTTTTGTTTGGGCGAGGAAGAGTGTTAAAGCACGAAGGGTGATGTCGTGCATTGTTTGTTTGTTGTGAGGAAAGAGTGTAAAGAACGAAGGGTGATGCCGTGCATTGTTTGCTTATGGTGAGGAACGAGAGTAAAGCACGAAGGGTAATGCCGTGCCGCACGATGTACCATTCCGTGCCGATTCTATTGATTATATGTTAGGAAAGAGAGTAAAAGCACGAAGGGTGATGCCGTGCACATTTTATTATATCATTGCTTGGTGAGGATGAGAGTAAAAGCACGAAGGGTGATGCCGTGCACTTGTTGCTTTCTGTTTCTTTATTAATGTCTGAGTTGTGTTGTTCCCTTCGTTACTGGACGACTTTTACTTGAAATTGTTATTCCCCCATAGCATGCTCCCCCTCCCATATTAACTACTTGTCTCCGTATTTCGATTCCGCTGTATATGTATATATAACTGCACAGGTTTATGTGGTAGTCCGGTCTAGCCTCGTCACTACTTTGCCGGGGTTAGGCTAGGCACTTACCAGCACATGGGGTCGGTTGTGCTGATGCTACACTCTGTGCTTTTTTGCACAGATCCAGGTGTTGGAGCAGCTTACGGTGCGCAGCAGTAGTTATGGAGCCGACCTTCAGTCCACGAGACTCCGTGGTAGCCTTGTTGGCGTCCGTAGGCCCGACGTCTCTTCATTCAGTTTTCATGTTCTGTTGACATTTGTATTCGAGACAGACTATGTCCTTTATTTCAAACTCTTATTTGTAGTAATCCTAGACAGTCCGTATATTGTTATGACACCAGATGTTGGGTAGAGACTTGTATTGGCTTTCTAGACGCTGTTTCTATGTTTAGTTCGGACTTCCGCTAAATTTTACTTTTCGTTGTCTTTTTAACTGCTTATTCATTGATAATTTAATTGCTTAATCATGTATAAAACAAGATAGGTTAATTTTTGCAAAGGTTCTTAGCTTGCCTAGCTACCACGAGTAGGCGCCATCACGACCACCGAGGGTGGGAAATCCGGGTCGTGATAGGCGGTGGCAGCTTTCAAGAATGGGTTGAATAGCAATAGGTCAAGAGCGACAAAAAAGTTGTTAAGCAGACTCATGAAATATCCTCCCACCACTTGGGAAGAAATTCACAACACCTATTGCGCCGAGGCGAAAGCAGACAAGGATGACCTTAACGGTCCAACCCAACAGCTAACGTCGGTCCAAAGGGAGTCGAGGAAAGACCGTCGTAACGACGGTCGAAGAGAGCAGTCAGGTTCACGCCTCAACCAAGACATGTATCAACCATATGTTAGAAAAACCATTCCACCATCAACTCACCATGCGGAAGGACCGTCAAGGCCGCACACAGGGACTCAGCGAAACGAAAAAGGTATGCCTCCACTCCTATCCGCTCACAATTTTTGTGTTTCCCCTTCGAAAATAGTGTACGCACTAGAGAAACTCGGTCCAAAGGTAAAATGGCCACAAAAGATGAAATCCGACCCAAGTACTAGAAAATCGAACGTCCTCTGTGAGTTTTATCATGAACGGGGCCACAAGACCGAGGACTGCATAGCCCTACAGCAAGAAGTGGTGAACATGCTTCACCAGGGACACCTAAGGGAGTTAATGAGCGACCGAGGAAGAGCCAACTTCGGCCGCGGACGAGAACAGCTCCAAGGCCCTCCAAAGCCACCCTCCCCCACCAGCACCATCCTAATGATCATCAGCGGGGGCGATGAAGCAGCAATCAACCACGTGAAGTTTACCACCACACATAAACTGAAGCAGTCGATCACCCATGAATGGTATGATGACCTCGAAGACAGTATCATCTTCTATAGGTCAGATACCCACGGTTTGACTTTTCCTCACTTCGATGCTCTTGTCATTACTTTACGTTTTTCATATACTGATGTAAAAAGAATAATGGTAGGCGACGGAAGCGGCGCGTGTATTATTCACCCTCGAGTTCTCACAGAAATGAAACTCGAGGACAAAATAGTACCGCGCTGCATAACACTAACAGGTTTTAACAATGCAGTTGAGCGAACCTCGGGGGAGATAACGCTAACCGTTCTGGCCGGGGCATCACCTTAGAAACAACGTTCCATGTCATGAACCAGGACACAACTTACAACGCCATCATAGGGCAACCATGGATACACGCCATGAGGGCCATCCCGTCCAGCCTGTATAAAGTAATCAAGTTCCCTACCCCATGGGGGATATTCAGCATCCGAGGCGAATAGCGCACAACCCAAGAATGCTACCGCATCACCCAAGATTGTACATATACTCAACAGTTAAAAGGAACAGACTCAGACGCATAGGGTCAACGGTAGAAGACCTTGATCCCGTCCAACTAGACAACAACGACAACAGCAAAAAGGCTTACATCGGCCATAAACTTTCAGAACAGGTAGATTTCATAAATTTTTAATTGACAATGCCAATTTGTTTGCTTTCTCCCATGCAGATATGTCGTGTATCCCGAAAGACGTTGCCACGCACAAGTTGAACGTCGATCCACTCTACCCTCCAATACGACAAGTAAGAAGAAAATTCAATGCCACAATCAACGAGGCCGTCAGTGATTAGGTGGATAAACTACTCGCTAACGACTCTATACGAGAATCGAAATACCCCCAATGGGTAGCCAACGTGGTCACGGTGAAGAAAAATGGAAAGTGGCGGATGTGCGTGGATTTCATGGACCTAAACAAGGCCTGCCCGAAGGACTTCTTTCCGTTGCCTCATATTGATCAACTGATCGATGCAACGGCAGGGCACGAGTTGTTGAGCTTCTTGGACGCCTACTCAGGTTACAACCAAATCCTCATGGAGGAGGAGGACCAGGAAAAGACTACTTTCATCACCCATCAGGGAACGTACTGTTACAGAGTCATACCATTCGGGTTGAAGAACGCAGGGGTGACTTATCAAAGGCTGGTCACCAAGATGTTTAAGGACCAACTCGGCAAAACAATGAAAGTTTACATAGACGACATGTTGGTCAAATCAAAAAGGAAGGAAGACCACATCGACCACCTGAAGGAAGCCTTCGGTATACTAAGGCAATACGGTATGAAGTTGAGCCCCGAAAAGTGTGCCTTCGACGTAACTTCAGGGAAATTTCTCGGCTTTCTGGTATCACAAAGAGGCATCGAGGTCAAACCCGACCAAATCAAGGCCATCGAGGGAATACCTGAAGTACTGACCAGCAAGAAACAGGTGCAAAAACTGACAGGTCGTATAGCCGCCTTGTCGAGGTTCATCTCACGAACCTCCGATAGATGCCGCAAATTCTTCAACGTGCTTAAAAAGGACAACGGTCTCCAGTGGAATTCAGAATGCATCGAGGCCTTAAGAGAACTAAAGGCATACTTGTCCTCGCCCCCTCTACTCGTCAAAGCAGAACCCGACGAGCGCCTCCTGATATACTTGGCCGTATCAGATGTCGCAGTAAGTGCAGTATTGGTCCGTGAAAACAAAGGTACGCAATCTCCAATCTATTACATTAGCAAAACCCTGGTCGACGTCGAAACAAGATACCGCCACCTCGAAAAATTGGCCTTGGCATTGGTTGTAGCTTCACGAAAGCTTAGACCCTATTTTCAATGTCACCCCATATCGGTGGTGACGACCTTCCCCCAAAGGAGCATCCTACATAAACCCGAACTGTCGGGGTGATTGGCCTAGTGGGCCATAGAATTGAGCGAGCACGATATAACCTATCAGCCACGAACAACGATAAAATCGTAGGTACTCGCCGACTTCATCGCCGATTTCAGTGCCAAAATAATGCCCGAGGTCAAGCAGGAAACTTCTCGTACCTCTCCCAGGTTACCCGACCTATGGGTCCTATACACCGATGGCGCTTCCAACGCGTCAGGATTTGAACTGGGACTCGTACTCGAGGTCCCAATAGGCGAAGTCATCCGCCAGTCCATACGGTGGCCCGATATGACTAACAATGAGGCCGAGTACGAGGCCGTAATTGCAGGACTAAAACTTGCCCTCAAATACAGAGCATGAGAGTCATCCTCAGATGCGAGTCGCAACTCGTTGTCAACCAAGTCACAGGGACTTTCCAAATCAAAGAGCAGAGGCTACAAAAGTACCAGGCAGAAATTCATAAACTACTACCAGAATTCGACGAATGTCGACTCGACCAGATACCTCGAGCACAAAACATCGAGGCAGATTGCCTGGCCAAGTTAGCAGCAGCCACCAAGGACATTACAAAAGAAAACGTGGTTACCCTCCTCCACTCGTCAATAGAACAACTTGAGGTACACATTGTAAATTTGACTTGGGACTGGCGCAACCGTATTATAACATATTTGCAGGAAGGAGTACTCCCATCAGACAAAAAGGAATCAAAAAACTTCGAATGCAGGCGGCCAGGTACAACCTCATAAACTACGACCTATAAAAAGAACGTTTGGAGGCCCTTTGGCGAAATGCCTAGGGCCGAATGAAACAAGACGCATCCTCGAGGAAGTACACGAAGGCTACTGCGGTGCCCATATCGGAAACCGAGCCCTCGTCAGATGCCTCATACGAGCGGGTTATTATTGGCACACCATGAAAAAGAAGTCGCTGACTTCGTCAAGAAGTGAGAGCAGTGCCAGAAGTATGCTCCTATGATACACCAAGCGGGCGAGCACCTCCACTCAGTCACACCACCATGGCCGTTCATCAAATGGGGAATGGACATTGTCGGACACCTTCCAGCAGGGCAAGGTAATATACGATTTCTTTTGGTTTTAACTGACTATTTTTCCAAGTGGGTAGAAGCAGGTGCATTCGCCCAAATATGCGAACAGGAAGTTATCACATTCATATGGAGAAACATCATATGCCGCTTCGGCATCCCCAAAGAAATCAGCTATGACAACGGAGCCCAATTCACCGAAAAAAGGCTGCCGAATTCTTCGAGAAATGGCACATCAAACGAATACTCTCCACGCCATATCACCCTGCCGGTAACGGCCAGGCCGAACCCTCCAACAAAATAATACTAAACATCTTGAAGAAAATGCTTGAGGACGCCAAGGGACTGTAGCCGGAATTGCTACAAGAAGTGTTGTGGGCATACCGCACCACGCCAAAAACAAGCACAGGAGAAACGCCATATTCACTAGTCTATGGGACTGACGCCACGATACCAGTCGAGGTCGGGGAACCTAGTTTGAGATACTCCAGTGAAAGCGGACCAAGCAACGACGAGAACAGGAAACAAGACCTCGACGAAGCAGAGGAGTGAAGAGGCATGCCTTACATAAGAATGATAGCCTAAAAACAGCAAGCAGAATGGTACTACAACAAAAGGGCCGAATTACGTCCACTCAAAGTCGGAAACTATGTACTCAAGGCCAAAACACAGGCAAGCAAAGAAAGGTAAACTAGGAACCAATTGGGACGAGCCATACAAAATCACTGCAGCAGCAAACAAAGGATCATTCCAACTAGAAACAATAGAGAGAAAGCTACTAGAAAACAATTGGAACGTCGCCCACCTCAAATACTTCAACTTACGCCCTCCAAGTCATACTCTTTCTCCCTCACCCGGGTTTTATCCCAATTGGGTTTTCTCGGGGAGGTTTTTAATGAGGCGACGAAGGGGACGTCTGGAAGTTCAAGTATAATCCATCGCCTTGCCTATCGACTACTTCTCCAGGCCGAACGACGAAGGGACTAGGTAGACTGGAACTTCTCCAATGTATGTATGGAATAGACAGAAACATATAATACTCTCCAATGAATGAAATAAACAAAGCAGCATCTTTGCACAACTCCACCAAGTCATTTTACACTTTACATCCGACCTCGCTCGAATTACTTTATATTCGACCTTACTCGAATTACTTTACATTCGACATCGCTCGAATTACTTTACATTCGACATCGCTCGAATTACTTTACATTCGATCTCGCTCGAATTATTTTACACTCAACCTCGCTCGAATTACTTTACATTCGACCTCGCTCAGATTACTTTACATTCAGCCTCGCTCGAATTACTTTACATTCGACCTCGCTCGAATTACTTTACATTCGACCTCGCTCGAATTACTTTACATTCGACCCGCTTGAATTATTTGATTTTCAACCTCATCAAACCTCGATCTCGTTCGAGCTAATCAGTACTCGGCCTCATGTCGGTTTATGTTTGATTCAGCCAATATCAACCATATACAAACGGCCGAAAAATCAAGGACTTCCCCACATAGCAAAAAAAAAAAATGAGAAAAGAGAAAGGGAATCCAGAAATACATAGCAAAAAGACAATTGTTCCATTTCAACTATCGAATTACAATACTTTTTACAAAGGGCTCGAGGACGCCCTCACAAAAATAGCAAATAAAAAAACTAAGTACAAAATCTTCACGCCACATCATCCCCATTGGTGTACTCATCATCATACCAGGGATCAGAGGCAAGCCTATCCGTGGCGTCGTCATCCTCATCCCTACCAGGTTTACCAGGGTCATAACCACAAGCTTCACGGGCTGCACGTGCCTTGGTACGAACGCCCTCCAGCTCCACTTCAGAAACTTTCCCGACAGCCTTCAAAGACTTGTACACATCAAGTGGAGCCTCGGCATGGACCCACATCTCATACAACTTCCGCAGCACACCGGTATCGGCAGAAGTATGAGATGTAGACGGCTGAACCTGTCGTTGTGCCTCGTCATCCCTTAAGATAACGACTCGCTCATTTAACTCGGATAACTCCGCCTCCAAGCCCTGGATCCGTTCTTTCAACCTCGCCACCTTGAGCGCCGACGTCACCACCTTATTAGCCCGCTCTAACCTATAAACACGGAGGGCATCATCTAAGGCCGCTGCTTCAGCCATAGCGGCTATTATTCCTTTCTCGGCCCGACCCAATTCTTCGATCTTAGCACTCAGCTTATCCTCAGATCGACAACCCTTGCCTCCCTCTATCCGAGTTCAACCATTAAGGATGCCACCTGCAGCTGAAGGTCAGCATTCTCGGCCATCACCCTCTTACTTCCTCCTAGCTCGTCC
Organism: Nicotiana attenuata; assembly: GCF_001879085.1. Classification (NCBI taxonomy): domain Eukaryota; kingdom Viridiplantae; phylum Streptophyta; class Magnoliopsida; order Solanales; family Solanaceae; genus Nicotiana; species Nicotiana attenuata. The sequence goes on along the minus strand of NC_031990.1, from coordinate 52,058,671 downwards.
TTCTTGGCTTTAGCACTGCCTCAAGCTCGCTGCACCTAATGATGGCCCTCATAAGCTCATCGTCCCTCTCCCTCGGCTCTTTATCTTTCTTCGTCAGCTCATCGTCCTTCTATTTGAGCCCATCACAAAGCAACTGAAACTCGCCATCCTGGCTGAGGAAGTCGGCCAGCATTCGGTTCTTGGTACGGTACTCCTTGTACTTAGAGGTCATCTTCTTAAAAATGGCCGTCCTCCGCTCCTCCTGACGGTCGCCCTCAATCCCCATAAGAAGAGTCTGACGTGCAAAATAAAAAAGAGAAGTCAGTGTAAGTATATTACATATACGAAACAAACTTAACCTAGCATGGAAAAGCACTCACTCGCAGGGCCATGTCAGATATACCCAACGACAGATCCGCATCTTTTATCGTCTGTAGCACCGTATTCTCGAAAGTCGTGCACAGAGGAGCAAAGGCTGGCACCGCCCGTTTTGAGTTTGCCAAGAGGTCGTAGTCCACGGGAATGACTATGTGCCGATTAGGACCCCGTCCTTATCTCCACGAGTAGTCCTCTCCATGAAGGTCCATATCTCCTCAGGGTCGATGTCCGAGCCAGAGTCGTCGTCCCCTGCAGGTACAGCTCTGCTTCCCTCGGCAACCAATGATGAGCCACCTTCCGCGGCCCGTGTGAGCTCTCCGCTACCACAAACCCCCTCAACTCCAGAGGGTCTCCTCTCCATGATGACACCTGCCGTAGAAACGGCCTCAACGCCTGGTGTAAGCGCAGATTCCGCTTCCAAAGCAATGAATTTTTTCGGCTCCAAGCCAGCAACAATGGCCTTCCCGGTCTCCACCCTTCGCCTTTTCCTCAATGATGTCTCCTCGCCATTAGACGGCTCGTCTACAAGGTGAAAGATAGGCTGAGAAGAGATCTCATCCCGCACGGCAACAGTTTGAGGGGCGGAGTCCCTCATTGGCGGAACTTGAGTCTGACCTCCTCGAGCAGACTCAGCTAAGGCAAATTGTAGTCGACGCGATAGCTTGGGGAAATGCAGGCACCAGAGCCTTCGCCTTTTTGGAAACTCGCTGACCTAGCACCAAAGGAAGGTCGCATCAAAAAGCGATAGTAAACAGCAATAAGTTGAGGTAGAAATAACACTTATTGGACGGGGTCTTGGGTCCAAAACGCCTGTGAAAGGACACCTAATCATGAATTCCCACGGTGTGGGGTAACACGCGAGCCTCCCAATCTTCAATATCGAAGACGGGAGAAGGTGCACGCCCCTCAGATGAAAATAAGGGAGCCGCGAGTGAGTCGAAAGTGAAATAATGAAAGAATAACGAGCATACGGCAAGATACTTACGATTATAGTTCCATTGCTCGGGAAACCTAGTCGGATTCGCCACCAGGTGCTCGGTCTTGATGAAGAAGAACTTATGCCAGAACCGCCGATTCATCTTATCATCCATCCCGGCCACCAACCCTTTGATCCCACGATGCCGCAGGTGTATCAATGTACCTCTATAAAAATTGGGCAAAAATTTGATCCCATGATGCGAACGTTGACCTCACAGCCGGCCAACTCCGCGTATTTCGCCAGCATCAGAAAAACTTTGTACAAATAAGGGGAGAGCTGCGCCGGGTAGACATTGTAAAATCGACAAAACTCCTCCGCTAATGGGGGGAGAGGAAGGGAATAACCAATTAAGAAAGGGTAAACGTAGAAAGCACAATATCCGGGTTGGTGAACCTCTACGATGTCGCCCCCGGTCGGAACAATTTCAACGTGAGGAGAAATGCGATATTTGGACCGGAGGTCGGCTATTTGAGGCGGTCCTGTCTTAGAAAGCTTCTGAGCAGGAGCAGGAGCAGGTTCCTTTGGGAAGTCATGTCTAACCAAAGAATTCTTGGTTACTACCTCCTCCACGGTGGGGAAGCTTTCCTCCTCTTCAATCATGAATTCCTCATCGCCGGGAGGAAGGGCCACCGATAAATGAGTGGCATCGGAGACTTCGTCGTGGATATGAGGGGATTTTGACATATTTTCGTAGCGAAACGTATGCAACAAAATCTGAAGAAGAAGATATTAACTGGGTAAGAAGTCAGGGACTGGAATTGAAGAGGCTGCAAGGAATTGAAAGAGGAGATCGGAGAAGAAGATCAAAGAAGAACAATGCACATGCGAAATGAGAAATGATGAAAATTTTCGAAAATGACCCCCCCCCCCTCCCCAATCTATTTATAGGGTTGGGTGATACCAGAATCGAAGCAAAGAACCGTCAATGGCACCAAAATCGAAGCGACAGAAGCACATATACTGCATTGGGAAGACGCGTAATGATGGTGCGCGTGGCCATAACATCCCCCCACGTTAGCCACACCAACCGCAGCCCCGCTGGCCGCGCCATTTTTTTGACCTCAGCCGATTCAACTCAATCAATACGACCAAATTTCTTCTAAACGGATGCAGACCGGATCCGCTTATTGAGGACGTGCAAGATCACGACCTCACTAAGTGGAGGGACTAACTGTATTGGTCTAAATTCGGGCGGCTTGATAATTGCAAATAAACTGGGTCGAGGACAGAGTCGACCACGGCACAACGGTGAGGAGTCGTCTTAAGAAGGATTATTGCCAAGGTCAAGTAAATGGAGCAAGGAAGCAACGGTAGGATATGTTTAGCAATAGACATAAGGAATATTCCATTGGATATTCCTTATGTTGCACTTTTTAGGGTTTCTTAGGGATATCCGAAGAGATAAAGAACAAAAGGGGATCTCCACTTTTGGAGAAGGGCACATTGTAAAGAGTTGACTATAAAGAATATACAAAAGCTTGTCTTGTTCACTGACTACATTGTTCAAACATACGTTGTTCACTCTTTGTTTACAAGATCCAAAGATTCCTTATCCATCAATACCTTTCATTATTCCACGTTGCTGTCAGGAAGAAGAATCACCCAAGTCATCTAATATTTGGGTGATAAATTCTTCCTTATTACATTTATTGCCATTATCTATATTTATTGCATGCTTCTATTACTACATTCATTGACAATCACCTAACATATGCTGGATATTTATTGCTCTTGAACACGGTCTCATCCCATTGATCCCCTTCAATCTTAGATCTAGAATTTACTATGTTTAACTAGGATTCATCCTCTATGTCCTCACTAATTAGTTTAACAGAAAGCTTAACATTTTTTGATCAAATAATTTATAAATTAAAATCGAGGGAGTAGATAAGTTACGAATGGACAACATTAGAAATGAATGCACCGTACCATCCTTTGTACCAGAGGTTCACGTTTAGAATGGACACTAAAAGAAAAGGTGATAAGACAGAAAATTGGTTTGTTTGAGAAAAGATTTTTCAAGTTTTTCAAAAATATTCGAAGAGCGTTTTTGTTTAAGTTGTTTTTTAAGAAGCTTTTCGTTAAAAAGAAAAATTAAACGAAGAAGTGATTTGAGGATGTCTGTCATTGAAAAACTCTTTTTTCACTTTCAAACGATTTCTATAAATCTTTAAAATATTAGAACAATCCAAATATATCCTATAACTTCCACTAGCTAAAATCTCTGATTTTTTGAGTTTGTTTCTTTATTTTAAAGGAACTTATTTCCTTTCCCCCCTAAATATATATCCATTTTGATAGTCATTTATAAGTAAATTATCTCACAATGATATTCCTCAAATATATAGATTCTAAATAATCAAAGGATTTTATTTACATAAATAAAAAGACTAGAGACCAAAATGTACAATTAACCAACCATAAGGTTTTTGTGTGCTCACAGATTAACGGAAACATAATCGTACAACCTTAATGATCAAATTGGTTTATAATTCATTACCTAGTCGTGAATCTTTTTAGTGTTAGATTTGTAAGCGTTTAGTCAATATTCAAAATAAATTCTCATCTTTGTTTAGTCTCTTTATTTATGCAAGTCTAGTAGTTCGATTGAAAAAGTACATCCCAAAGAGCCTTATAGGAATGATGACAAAGCTGAAGAAAGTAAAGAGTTCAAGTTCATTATATCGAACTACAACTATGATATGAATCTTTCGTAATGCAAAATCACTTAAATATTTTTAAGTAAACTCTTTAGATCAATCATGTCTACTTCAACAAGAAAAATAAAAATATCTGTTAATCCATCACTAGTCAATTAACTCAAGAAGAACAGATAGGAAAATTAACGAAAAGACTCAGAAGGCAAGCTTGTACCCATGTCCAGATGCGGAGTCAAGATTTCAAAGTTGTGAGTTCGGAATTCTAATCGTTTTAAGTTACTAGGTTCTAACATATTAATTTATACATATTCAATGAATTTTTTAAGACAAACATAGGATTCGAACCAAATCTACTAGGTTCAGCCGAACCCGCTCCCGGTACTCTAGCTCCGCCCCTGCCCATGTCTCCTCTTCCCCCACCAACCCCAAATGAAGAACCAAAGGAGAGCCCGATGCAAGTATTCTGTAATCATGCAGGGTTCGGGGACGGGCTACACTCCTAAGGATATAATTTAAACAGTTTACCCTAATACAAGCATCAGTGACGGCTTCTACTGTTCGAACCCGTGACCTGTCCACAAATGAAGAACCCAAAAAAAGAAGAGGAATTTTCATAAAGCACTATAGTTTAGAGCCTAGTAACTATATTGTTCAATTGTTATCAGCTTGTATCACTTGTATTCAAATGTGCAACGAATATAATGTGTCTATTGTATTCGTTCACGCAACGAATACAACTTTTATGAACTATGTTTGTTCGTTCAATTGTATTCATTTGTGCAACAAATACAACATGTATCAACTATATCCAAGGCGAAATATAAAGGTGTATAGGATACAACCTATATCGACTGTATACAGGGGTGTATTTAAAGGATACAACCTATATCGACTGTATTCGCTCGCGCAATGAATACAACTAAGACGAAATACAGAAATATAGAAAAATGAAATGCTCTTTTTGATAGTCGAACTCAAGACCTTCGCTAACTAAGCAGGCACTTTAACCAACTAAGTTACGAGAACTAGTTGCTCTCTTACTTCAGTTCAAAATAATTAATCTGTTGTTTTATGAATTTTCTATAAAATTTAAATATAGTTACTGATGGTAAATATATTGTATATGTTTAATATGTCGCGTAAATTGGCCAGAAAGAAAAAAGAATGCAATTCTCACCAGCTTTCACCTGCGGTTAAGGAGGAAAAAAAAAGGAGTGTTGGGCTTTAGAGGTGCTAGGATTATCTAGAAATGGGCTGCTCCAAAATAAACCTGTCCCACAATCAGGATTTGTGTGTTTTTTCTTTGTGAGGGTTTTGGGTGGGGTTGGGGTGGGGTGGGGTGGGGTGGGGGGTTGAGGGGTGCAGAGATAAGTACACACAAGTTAATGGCTTTGCAACACTCATCCCACACCATGCTCAATTATGACGACTCTTTTTATATGCTTTTGGACATTGCAAATCCAACTTTACTTAATTACAACAAGGAAAAAAAATATAATTGGAGGAATTAATTTGAACTTTTGGAAAGATCATCAAAAGTCAAAACCAACATAGTAATATCATGCTACAAGTTCGGACACCAATCCTTTGCAACCTTCTCTCTCAATATTCATAGGTTGTTGTTCCCTTGCTAATCAAATTGATTTGTATTAAGTTATGGCCTATCAAAGATGGAACTAGTATTTCAATCTTATGAGTTTTAGATTTTAGAACGACGACTTCAAGTGTTAATAATTGAATTGTAAATTTAATATCTGGACATATTTAATAATTTTTTAGCCCAAATACATTGTTTGAGCAACTCATAGCTCAACTTGTGCCTCCGCCCCTCAACGACTTTCAAGAACATGCTTGATGTGGTATAACTATCAAATGATAGTAATTAGTCCATTTGTATATACAGTTCTCTATGTACTTGTTAATGTTATTTTTAATTTGTGTACCTTTTTTTTTAATTTTATTTATAAATTTTAATCTCTGGACTAAAGAAATGCAAAAAAGAAGTGGTTTTCTTGGAAGCAGCAATATAAATAGAAGATGGAGGGTCTCTCTAAAACCAAAAGGCCATATTGTACCATAGCCTCCCCTCAGTCTCACCATCCCATCAGACCCACAACCCTCACTTTAGCTCCCTCTATATATTATAACTGATGATAGAATTCTATTGCATACATAATTAATTTAGTAGAGCTGAGACCTTCTTCCTCTATATATAGCAGCTATATACTGTTTTTCTTACTTTTAATTTGTTAGGAGAATTTAAACAAATTATAAAAAAGAAGGATCGTAAGATGGAAGAGATGATGAAACCTGCATGGTTAGAAGGATTAATGGCTGAGAAATTCTTTGCAGGATGTGGGGTCCACGGGAATAGGAGGAAAAATGAGAAAAACATCTTCTGCTTAGAGTGTTGTCAAAGCTTTTGCCCTCACTGCCTTCCTTCTCATCACTCACATCCTCTTCTCCAGGTCTCTCTCCTACTCATAATTTCTTTAGTTAAAAATAAATTTATATAATTATGTAGCAGATAAAACTTGAATTATTCATTTGAGTTTTTTTTTTTTTTTGAGAATTTAATTATTAATTACTCCTAAAGCTTCCCACTCTTTTGTTAACATGTCTTGTATATGTGCTATTTTGTTATTTTCTTGAATTTGATTTTATTTTTATCCGAGAATAAGTTTGAATTTTTAAGAGTAGAAATTGGGGAACTAATTAAGAAGCTTGCTTCATAAGGTAATTCTTATTAGGTGATATAAAACCATTCTCCTTCTCTTCTTCTTTTGCTTTGTGGCAGGTTGGCAGTGAGGGAGGAGAACTGGCTCTAATTTGTGTAAAACATTAGAATTATTTAGTTTTTTTATATTTTTGAAATTAAAAGAAGTGATTTTCTTTGGAATTGTTTTTTTTTTTTTGTTAAATTGGTGAATTTAAACAAAGCGATATGGGCATTGAGAATTCATATAAGAGTTCCAATTTGCTTAGAATTGAGGTTTAATTATTGTTGGTAGTACTATTTGTTAAATTATTTATGAGTAAATTCCAATTCAAAATTACAACAATAACGATCCATTAGTGGGTCTAGAAACAGTAGTGTGTACGCAGAACTTATCCCTATCTGAGGGAGTAGAGAAACTGCTTCAATCCTCCACTTAAGAAAGATATATTCCAATTGAAAATTATTTTCATGAATTGAGTGGATTTGAAGTTGTGGAGCTTAAAGGGTAGTAAATGTTTTGGATATTTACTACTCCCTCCGGTTCACAATAAGTGATATTTTGGCTTTTTTCTTGTAGTCCAAAATAAGTAATTTTTTCAGATTTCAAGAATGAATTAATTATTTTTTTCCTATATTTCCCTTGGAATAAATAACGTTGGAGTATGTATTGTTTATGTGAAGAGATAGTAAAAGTTAATATGGTCAATTTTATTGCTAATTAATGTTAAAAGGTGAATATATAAAAACAACCAAAAAAATTACTTATTTTGGAGCGAAGGGAGTAACAATCTCCAAGAATCATGTTTGGTTGTATGCTGAATTTCTGTATTGTGTTGTCAATTGCTAAAAGTAGTGTGTTTGGGAGCTATAGTTCCCTCTTTTTGGAGCTGTTTGCTTTCCTATTTTAGAAGATTTCTTTTACACCCAATTTCCCCTGCAAAGCTTCCTCACCTGTTGCTTTCAAAGACAGTTTTGACCCAATTCTCAAAATTAATTTTTTTTTCTTAGTTTATTTTGTCTTTTTCAACATTTTCAGTACTCATTTCTGTATGCTTTTCTCTCACCCAATTCTTTCAGTTCATTTATTCACATTTACTTTTCTTGGATTCAAAGTTGACTACCTTACTTTTTCAGCTTGTTACAGTAGAATTTTTCTAATTCATAAATCTTAGGTAGGAGAATTACATAATCAATGATATAATACACCTTAAATTTAGTTAAATAAGTACTTAAACCCCATAATTATCTTAAGAGCAAAAGTGTTCTTAACACCTTTATTAATTCTATTAATTAAGTTTTGAAAGAAAATTGCTAATGAATAGAACTTTCACAGGAAATTTCAGTTATTTAAAGGATAGAAAAATGTGTTGCCAAAAACATGTACCTTTCCCGTTTACTTGAAATTTACCAAGAAGAGCTTTATTTCCTTAATTTTATCTTTTTTTGTAAATATCAACTTCCTTTAGTCTCCAAGTTCTTTTGTTTCGTTTGTTTAATGAAATTCCTTATTTTCTTGTTTAATTTATTTTTGATATCAACAATAATTGACAATTATTTCTTATAAATAACATCCAAATTCTTTCATTTTTCTTAAAATATTAAGATGGGTGATAACTTTCTCTATGTTAGTATGATCTGACTGAACTTAGTGGAATTAGAAAATAGAGTTACTTCTATTTTGTTTCAATAGTTTTGTGTCGGCTTTACTATAATAAAAATTATTGAACAAATTGCTTGTTTAATTAAAATTTAAAGATTAGCAGTTTCACTTTATCCTAGTTTAATATATATTTGATCCAAATTTCTGCTACTAGTTCTGATTCAAAATTTATATTCGTACTCGGATCTTATTATAATCGATCAGAAATTCTTTTTTGTGGCTAAAGAATTACAATTCTTAAGAGTAGATGACTGAAATTTATTCTTGGTGATGTAAAATAACTATTCTACGAATTGAGACATGAAAAAGGCAAAAAAAAAAAAAAAAAAAAAATTCAGGAGTAACGTATTAAACTCGATATAATAGTTAGGTTTGTATTTTTCTATTACAGGTTAGAAGATACGTATACCAAGATGTTATAAGATTGGATGACCTTGAGAAGCTCATTGACTGTTCCTACATCCAGGTATTAATTATTGTTAATGGAAATACTTGTAGAATTCGTTATTTAAATGCGTTATAATATGATAATGGTTATTATTTGTTTGACAGCCCTACACAATAAACAGTGCCAAAGTTATATTCTTGAACCAGAGAGCACAATCAAGGTCATGCAAGGCTTCTGGCAATTCTTGTTTTACCTGTGACAGAGTTCTTCAGGATCCCTTCAACTTTTGTTCCCTCTCTTGCAAGGTCCACATTCTATTCTTTCTCTCCCCCCCACCCCCCCACACCCCCACCCCACCCACCCCACAAGTGCAACAGAATCCACCCCTCCGCCCCAGTAGCGGAGTCAGAATTTTCGTTAAGGGGTGTCAAAATATATAAAAGTAAACATACCACGAAATTAAGGGGAGTCAATACATAGTATGCATACATTTAATTTTTTTTACCTACCTACAAGTGTATTTTTCCCGCGAATGGGTGTCATTTGACACCCCTTCCTATAAGGTGGCTCCGCCACTGCTCCGCCCCACTACAAATTATGAAACCAAAACAAACCATCTCGTAAATAGAGTCTGATTCAGAATTTGAATTTAATGGATTCAACTTTAAAAGTTCTGACGATTGAACTAACTATACTTTTGAAATTGCTAAAAATTACTCTTTGTATAGGTTTTAGTGTGTGTGCGCGTGCACGCCTATATATTACACAGTCATACTTCATATCGAAAATACTAAATTCAATAGATCCATTTGACACGGATTCCATCTACCTCTGCACATACATGACACAGTTTTTTGAGAAAGAAATTTTGCCACTTTTAAAAATCGTTATAATATAACATGAAAAATGACAATTTAAAATATGAATAATTGTTTATCGAAAGTATCACCAAGCTACAAATAGCCAGCGTATATATATTCTTACCAAATATTTATCTCCTTTTTTTATATGGATGGAAAAATTATCGCTAAGCATATCATAAATGTGCATATTACATTTTTAGCCCTGTAAAATAAATAATTATTCAAAATGCAAGCAACACTATGATGCAGGTTGATTATATGGTGTATCAAGGTGAAGATCTATCAAACATTCTCTATAGGTTTGATGAGTCTGACTTTGCACTCTCCCAATTTGAGGGACTCCACGTGGACACATCTGATTTGCTCGATGAGGAAAGCCAAATTACTCCCAACTCCATCTTAGAAGATCCATTAGAATGCAGAGGCTCATCTTGCTCAAATAATGGCATGGGCAATTCTGGTATTTCACATGATGCCCGTGTGGCGAAAAATAAGAAAAAAAGCAGTGGTTTTTTCCCTGGACTTGTGCTTTCATTGAGCAATAGGAGAAAGGGAGCCCCTCAAAGATCTCCTCTTTCTTGAAAATAAATTAGTGAATATCCTCTAATAAATTACTCCATTTAGTACTTATTGTAATATTACCAGCATTATTAGTTCTCTGGATTTTGTGGGTGTAATTTTATGAAGTTTGTAGCGTCACTCTTAGGTGGGAATTTACCCCAAAGTGATTCCATTGCAAGCCATAGGTTGATATTTAGGGAGGTTTCGACAAGATATTTAAGCTCTCTAATTATCACCAATTTTGTACTGGTTCGATGGAACTTGAACATATAAAATATAAGTAGCTTCTACTATATGATTTCATTTTGTGGTTAATGACACGTGTAAATTTCTTTTCTCTATTGTTCATTTTTATTTTGTTACTTCAGATTTATGATTGTGAATATTGATGTCAACAACAACAACGATTCACTAAAATTTCACCAGTGGGGTCTGGGGAGGATAATGTGTACGCAGATCTTACTCCTACCCGAAGGGAGTAGAGATATTGTTTTCAAAAGACTCTCGACTCAAAAAAACGAAAAAAAAAAATATTAGTACCGTTAACAGATACCATAGGAATAATAATATCATAAAGACCAGAAACATATGAAAAGCAAAAGCAATAGCCAATAAACACACCCGGCATTATAAAAAAACGAAAGAGTAATGAGAACACAACATTAGCCACTAGTAGTCTAAGACAACAATCCTATCAGACTAGCCTCACATAGGTACGAAGTAGAAGTAGACTCAAGTACCTCCTAACTTACAACCCTAATACTCGGCCTTCACAATTTCCTACCAAAGGTCATGTCCTTGGAAATCTAAAGTCACGCCATGTCCTGCCTGATCATCTCTCCCCAATACTTCTTAGTCTGCCCTCTACCTCTTCTCGTGCCTTCCAAAGCCAACAGTTCACACTTCCTTACCGGGACATTTGGGCTTCTCCTTTGTACGTGCTCGAACCATCCGAGCCTCGCTTCCCGCATCTAGACACCAATGGGAGCCACATCCACCTTCTCCTAAATATTATCATTCCTATTCTTATCCATCCTCGTGTGCCCGCACATCCACCTCAACATCCTCATTTCTCCTATTTTCATCTTCTGCATATGTGAGTTCATAATTCGCCAACACTCAGCCCTATACATCATGGCCGGTCTAACCACCGCTCTATAAAACTTACCTTTGAGTATCGATGGCACTCTCTTGTCACACAGAACTCCAGCTGCTGACCTCCACTTCATCCACCCCACCCCAATACAATGTGTGACATCCTCGTCGATCTCCCTACCATTTGGATAATCGACCCAAGGTACTTGAAACTGTCTCTACTTGGCATGACCTCGATTCAAGTCTCACCTCCACCCTCACTTCCCTCGGCTCGGCACTGAACTTGCACTCCAGGTATTCTGTCTTAGTCCTGCTCCGCTTGAAAACCTTAGACACAAGGGGTTGTCTCCAAACCTCCAGCCTCTCATTCACACCGGCTCGCGTTTCATCAATCAGAACTATATCGATAGTGAATAACATACACCATGGTACCTTCCCTTGAATATGGTGTGTTAGTGCGTCCATCACCAGGGCAAATAAGAACGGACTTAGCGCAGATCCTTGGTGTAACCCCATAACAACCAGAAAATGCTTTGAGTCGCCTGCAACTGTCCTGGCCCGAGTCTTAGCTCCATCATACATGTCTTTAATCGCCCTAATGTAGGCATTCGGCACACCTTTTGCCTCCAAACATCTCTAGTGGACCTTTCTAGGAACCTTGTCATACACTTTCTCCAGATTAATAAACACCATGTGTACATCCTTCTTCCTATCCCGGTATTGTTCCACCAACCTCCTAATAAGGTGGATAGCTTTCGTAGTAGAACGACCCGACATGAACTCGAACTGGTTGTCGGATATAGACACCATCCTCCTCACCCTCACTTTTACTACCCCCTCCCAAACTTTCATAGCATGACTTAATAATTTAATACCCTTATAGTTGTTACAACTTTAGATAACACCTTTGTTCTTGTATAACGGAACCACCGTACTCGACCTCCACTCATCTTGCATCTTCTTCATCCTAATAATAGCATTAAACAGCCCAGTCGGTCACTCCAAGCCTGCTCTTCCCACACACCTCTAAAAAATTCAACCAGAATCTCGTCTGGCCTGGTCGCTCTGCCCCTACTCATCTTACGCGTAGCTCCCACAACCTCCTTAACCTTGATGCGCCTACAGTACCTAAAGTCACGGTGACTCTCGGAATGCTCCAATTCACCTAGCACAATATCCTGATCCCCTTCTTCATTCAGAAGTTTATGAAAGTAAGTCTGCCATCTTCTCTTAATCTGAGCCTCTCCCATCAATACTTTACCGTCCTCGTCTTTGATGCACCTCACTCGGTCCAAATTTCGAGACTTCCTCTCTCTCGCCTTGGCCATTTAGAATAACTTCTTCTCCCCGCCTTTGTCCCCCAGTTCCTCGTACATACACCCCAGAGTAGTCCGTCGAGACCCCTAACACCTCTCACGCAACCTCCCTTATGCAGTTTGCCATCGTCGACCACATAATGCTCGCCTCCCTACTGCTCCTCCAGGCTCCCATAGCTCATAATAAGAAAAGAAAAAAACTAATATTGATGTCATTATCAGGTAATCAAGAAATTTTGAGAAAATTATCCCTTATACTCACTTGCAATTTGAATAAAATAAATGTCTCCAATTTTTTTGTGTGTTACTTTTAAAGATTTTCCGTAGTATTATCCTAGTGATTTAATGTGAAAAAGATTATATTATTAAAATAATAATCATATTGAATTACAAAGCCAAATTTCTGAGATATTTTACATGACACATGAAATTCTTTTACCAGCTTTTATTTCAAATTGTGTATTTATTTTAATAGCCATAGTACGGTTCCAAGAGACAAATTAGCAGAACGCACACCTCGTTATAATAAAAGTGTCATTTCGCCGTACACTCTCTTTTAAAGAAAAGTTGTGCTGTTCTTTCTTTTAAATTCCCTTTTTCTAAGTAGTAATTTCTAGCAAAATGCCTCTTACATGTGTATTAGGGGTGTTCATAAAAACTCGAAAAATCGAACCAAATCGAAAATCAAATCAAACTGATCAAAATAATCGATACTTTTTGGTTTGGTTTAGTTTTGGTTTTGAATTTTAAAAACTGATCAAATTTGGTTTGGTTTTGGTTTTAATAAAAAAATAATCGAAAAAATCGAACCAAACCGACTATAGGAGTAGCTATTTCAAATTTGTTATTACACCTATATATATGTATATTGCTATACAAAGTTTTAAAAATATTCTGGTGAATGTTAATTGTTTGCACTTTTAGTACAGTTCTTTACCTTTATATTCTAGTTTGACTGGTAGTTTTCTTCTGTTAAGTGTAAGAATCCATTTCATGTTAAAAAAATATATTTTTAATGAGTCCTTAAATTATTCATCACTATTTGATTCAATTATCATCAAATATCTTAGTAAATAATAGATTTCTCAAAAGACAATTGATTTGATAGTGTTACGTTGAAAATGTGGTAGCCGAAATATGTGTTTGGTAGTGTATGTATTATATTTAAGAAAAAATCGATAAATAACCGAAAAATCGACAAAACCCCACATAAGCCGAGTAGAGAAAAAATCGATTTAGTTGGTTTGGTTTGGTCCTAATATATAAAAAACCAACTTACTTGGTTTGGTTTCTTTTCAGGGAAAAATCGATCCAAACCGAATCATGAACCTCTGTATCAAACGATTTTCCACTTTTACCTAAGTGAAAAATTTTCACCTCCGTCAATGATGTTTTGTAGAAAAAAACTACTCCTCCCGTTCCATTTTAATTGCCAATTTTAGCTCAAAAAATTTTATTACAAAATAACTGTCACTTTAGAATTTCAAGTTTAAATTTTTTACTTAATTTCAACTATATCCTTAATATTAAAGAAGTAGTAATTCTTTTTTATATTGCTCAATCTCAAAAAGCATTTAATAGGAATAACTAAGTAAATTTGTATATTGTATTTTTTTGATGGACTTGTAAAAAGCTAAAAAGATACTTTAAAATGGAATGTAGGGAGTATATCAAGAATTAGATGAAAACCTAGATCTTTCGGAATTCGTTAAAATAATGTGAAGAAAGATATTTTACAAAATGAGAAGCGATTCTAATTTTTTATTTGACTACAAACTTTTTCAACTAGTCGGACTTATAGACTTAGCTAGCGTTAGGCCATAAATTCCAAATTTATTTTGAAAAATCGGATTTGGGTGAAGTTCGGTTTAAAGATGAAAATGTGTTTGGACATACGTTTTTAAAATATATTTTCCACCTTTATTTTGAAAAAATATGTATATAATTCCCAAGTTTTAGAATTTTGGCCCAAAATCAGCTGGAATTTGGGATTTGGCCAAAATGTGGGCAAAATTTATGGCCAAACATGAGTTTTGAAAATAAATTCCAAATTTATTTTAGCAAAACTCATGGCCAAACTGGGCCTTAGAGCTTTGAATTTATTCTTTTTCTTTTCCATTTTCCTTTGACATTGGAGTTGGATTAATCTCAAGTGACAAAATGGTACTTAATGAGTAATATGGTTTGTGACAGTTCCTGGATAGAAGCCACATGTTAACTTATATGTGGACTATAGCATGTGATTAGGACCGCTCCACTATGTATTTCACATGCTTGTCGTATGTTTCCTCTAATAATTGAACCAAGCTAAGCTTCTGAGCCTATCTAAGTGGCATCACTAGGGAATTGCCATGTGCCCAAAAAATATAACCTCAAGTTGTCTTCCACAATTTGTTTTGCCTTTTCGTTGTGTTAGTTTATTAATTATTCTTATTATTACTCCCTTCGGTCCACTTTAATTAATTTTTTAGTTTTTTTGTAGTCCATAATATTTGAATTTTTCAGATATCAAGAAGAAATTAATTTATTTGTTTCAAAGTTGTCCTTGTATTAAAGAGCTTAGGATTATTTGTTGTATTTTTAATGAATAAACTTAGGTTAATATGGTTAATTTTATTATTAACAAAATTCTAAGAATTCTTTAATATATGGAAAAACAATCAAAAATTCAATTAAAATGGATTGGAGTATATTTATTTATATACACAAGGCACGAGAATTCTTTAAATTCAATAATGTTCTTGGTCAATTAAGATTTAAGAGTCCTCCTTTTCCCCTTCCCGACAAATCCCTCTCTTCTTTTCAAAGTTAATTCCAATGTGGAGTATAAATTTGTGCTCTGTTTTATTAAAAACTGTAAGAGATCATTATTGCAAATTACGCGCTCCCCCTTTCATTAATATTTTACTTGTAAAGATTAAGTGACTTCATTTTACAAGATTCTATTGTATTTGCTTCAATTTTTACAAGGTCATATCTTACGTAAATTCGTAAAACTCCTATCGATTCTTGATTTACATGATATGAAAAGTTAAAAGTTTTTCTTTTATCCATTTGGCATTTGAAACTTACTAGACTGACTAGTTCGGATTTGGACGGATGGAGTCTATAAAAGAGGATACTTTTCTACTTAGAGTTTTTTCATTCATAAAGCTCAAACATGATACATATAGTTAAGAATGAATGAATCTTTTTCATTCCACGACACTCTTGAGCAGGAGTGGCAAATGGGCGGGCCGGATCGGATATGGTTCGGATCGAAAATGGGTAATGAAAAAAAAGGATAAACTATCCGATCCGACCCATATTTAATACAGATAAAAAATGGGTTAACCGCCGGATAATATGGGTAACCATTAGGGGTGTTCATGGTTCGGTTTGGATCGGTTTTTCCCTAAAATGAAACCAAACCAAGTAAGTCGGTTTTTCAAATATTAGAACCAAACCAAACCGATTAAGTCGGTTTTTTCTCGATTCGGTTTATGTCGGGTTTTGTCGGTTTTTCGATTTTTTCGGTTATTTGTCGGTTTTTTCTTGAATATAAAAGACATACACTACCAAATACATATTCCGGAGATCCCATTTTCAACGTAACACTATCAAATCAATTGCCCTTTGAGAAATGTATTATTTACCAAGATATATTGATGATAATTGAATCATATAGTGATGAATAATTTAAGGACTCAAATAAAAATATATTATTTTTAACACGAAATGGATTCTTACAATTAACAAAAGAAAACTACCAATCAAACTAGAATGTAAAGGTAAAGAACTATACTAAAATTGCAACCTATTAACATTTACCATTAAATTTTTGAAACTTTGTATAAAAATATACATATATATATATATAGATGTGATAATAAATTTGAAATAGCTACTCCTATAGTCGGTTTGGTTCGGGTTTTTTCGGTTTTTTCTGATTAAAACCAAAACCAAATCAAATTTGATCGGTTTTTAAAATTCAAAACCAAAACCAAACCAAACCAAAAGGTATCGATTTTTTTGGTCGGTTTGGTTTGGTTTTCGGTTTGGTTCGATTTTTCGGTTTTTTATGAACACCCCTAGTAACCATATATTCATGACTTCCTGGATATGATCACTTTTGGGAGAATTCTTAGTCTCTCTAATTTGAGTAACCGCCAATTTGAGGCTTTACAAATGTAAAAGTTAGACTTATTGGTTATCTATTAGTTACCTATTGGTTATCCATTTTCTAAATGGATAATATGGTTCTTATCTATAATTGACCCATTTTTAAAAAATTCATTGTCCAATTCATTTTTAGTGGATAATATGGGTGGTTAACCATTTTGCCATCCCTACTCCTGAGCGAAAAAGGAAGGAATAAAGCATTAGAGGAAGAAAAAAAAAAGACAAAAGAAAGGGTAATAGTGGAGGGAAAAAGGAAGAAATATAGAAAATATTGGATGGATAAATGGGCCTCTAAAGTCATGAGCTCCATAACCTTGCCATACACATTTGCAGAGGCAGAAGCAATTTATGGGCTTCAATGAGCATTCCAAGGTACTAATCAAAGGCCATTTTTAGACTTATTTAATGTTAGTACTTAATTAGTGTTAATGGACCTAGGATTTAGTTGTTGGAGATCTTATTTGCATGGAAGATGATGATTTTTGCGTAAAAAAGTCAAATGTACTAGCTTTTTGCGTGTGTGCAAATAAAATTAGAGCCGAGAAATCATGTGGCACCCCATTCAAGGAGTAATAAGTATGAGTAAACACAAAATCTTGTTTGATGCATATTACTACTAAGATTTCTTTGTTATCTTTGGCTTTTGTCATCCCTAGCAGAGAGAACCAAAAAGGGAGGACATAGAGATACCTTGTCAACATGGTTTATCTGGAGTCGAAATCATGATTTAAAGTTATTGGGTTCGGTATTATAGTTCTTAAGATAAATAAAAGATTTCGATTAAAGTTTGAGCCATATATATTAAATGGATTTCTTAAAATAAATATAAGATCTGAACCAAAATCACTAGATTCGACCGAGCCCGTAACATGTATGCTGGCTTCGCCCCTGGGTTCACCTTTTTTTCTTTCAACTTTTTCCTTTTCCAAAGACCGAGACCACATGTGAAATTACACTGCGTTTATTATTGTTACATCTTTTCTCCTTTGAATAGTTTAAGTTTTGTAAATATGCCATGAAGTACTCCTTCCGTTCACTTTTACTTGTCCAGTATTCTAAAATAGATTTTCACTTTTACTTGTCACTTTAGCATATCAAGAGAAGACAATTTTTTTTTTCTTGTTATATCTACAGTATTAATTACTCTTTTTAAATTATTTTCTTAAATTCATTAAAAC
This sequence comes from Nicotiana attenuata, assembly GCF_001879085.1. Classification (NCBI taxonomy): domain Eukaryota; kingdom Viridiplantae; phylum Streptophyta; class Magnoliopsida; order Solanales; family Solanaceae; genus Nicotiana; species Nicotiana attenuata. The sequence goes on along the minus strand of NC_031990.1, from coordinate 52,040,734 downwards.
AAACAACGACAATAACATACCAGTATTATCCCACACCGTGGGATCTGGGGAGGGTAGTGTGTATGCAAACCTTACCCCTACCTTGTGAGGATAGAGAGACTGTTTCCAATAGATCCTCGGCTCAAGATAGTATAAGTACCACATTGATAAAAATATAGGCAAGAAGGGACAATATCAAAGAGCCATATAAAAGCAGGATAACACAACAAGACAGTAAAGTGATCAGCAATGAAAGAAAACAACGGTTAGTCATAAAAACCTACTACTAACAGAAAACGAGACCGCGTGCCAATACTAATGTTATGAACACTCTACACTACCTACTCTACTACCCTAACTCTCGACCTCCATACCTTCCTATAAAGGGTCATGTCCTCGGTCAGCTGAAGTTGCGCCATGGCTTGCCTAATCACCTCTCCCCACCTCTTCTTTGGCCTACCTCTACCTCTCCGTAGGCCCTCTAATGTCAACCTCCCACACCTTCTCACCGGAAATTCTTTAAAGATTTCTATTTTTTTCTATAAATAGAATCAGGAGGTCTTTTTGTCTTTTTTCTTATTTTTTCGAAATAATGAGTCACCATTGATATCGACACATTTGAGATCGCCAAATGCTCGGGAGTTCCTCTATTCAATCCTTTTCCTTCTTCTTGTTGCTGGATATCTCGTTCGTACACATCTTCTCTTTGTTTCCCGGGCCTCTAGGCATCTGTGCTCCTCCTCCTCACATGACCAAACCACCTAAGCCGCGCTTCCCGCATCTTGTCTTCAATTGAGGCCACCCCCACCTTATCACGAATAGCCTCTTTTTTGATCTTATCTAACCTGGTGTGCCCGCACATCCAGCTCAACACCCTCATCTCTGCTACCTTCATCTTTTGAACATGAGCAATCTTGACTGGCCAACACTCAGCCCCATACAACATCGTTGGTCTGACAACCACTTTGTAGAACTTACCCTTAAGTTTTGGTGACACTTTCTTGTCACATAAAACACCGGAAGCGAGTCTCTATTTCGTCCATCCCGCCCTAATACAATGTGCGACATCTTCATCAATCTCCCCATCCCTGAACAATAGACCCGAGGTACTTAAAACTCCCTCTCCTAGGCATGGCCTGCGAGTCCAGTCTCACCTCCCCTTCCCCCCCTAGAGTCTCGCCGCTGAACTTACACTCCAAGTATTCTGTCTTGGTCCTTCTCAACTTGAAACTCTTAGATTCCAGGGTCTGCCTTCATACCTCTAATTGCGCATTCACACTGTCTCGCGTCTCTTCAACCAATACAATATCATCTGCAAATAGCATGCACCACGGAACCTCCCCTTGTATGTGGCGCGTCAGTACGTCCATCACTAGAGAAAACAAAAATGGGCTGAGTGCTGACCCCTGATGCAACCCCATCATAACCAGAAAATGGTCCGAGTCCCCCCCACCGTCCTCACTCGAGTCTTACTCCATAATACATGTCCTTAATCAACCTAACGTAGGCAACATGAACACCTCTAGCCTCCAAACATCTTCATAAAACCTCCATTGGAACTTTATCGTACGCCTTTTCTAAGTCGATGAACACCATATGCAAATTATTCTTTCTCTCCCTATACTGCTCCATCAATCTCCTAATAAGGTGGATGGATTTTGTAGTCGAACGCCCCGACTTAAACACAAATTGGTTCTCGGAAATAGTCACACTCCTCCTCGCCCTTAGTTCTAGCACTCTCTCCCAGACTTTCATAGTATGGCTAAGCAGCTTGATACCCCGATAATTATTGCAATTTTGCTCGATGGGGAAAATAGCTAAATGGTAAGAAGGAAGTGGCCTCAGTGGAAGAGGAGGGTTAGATCTTCTTTAGCTTAGCTGGGAAGAAAGAGTTTGATCACCCTTGTTCTTGTTTTCAGGAACCATCGTGCTCCAGCTCCAATCTTAGGGCATCTTCTTCGTTCTAAAAATGACATTAAATAACCTAGTGAGCCACTCCAAGCCCGCCTTGCCCACATTCTTCCAAAACTCCACGGGATTTCATCTGGCCTGGTCGTTTTGCTCCTGCTCATCTTACGCATAGCACCCTCAACTTCATCAACTCTAATCCGCCTACAATACCCAAAGTCACAACGACTCCCGGAAAGTTTCAAATCACCTAGTACAACGCTCATGTCCCCCTCCTCGTTCAAGAGACTATGGAAGTAGGTCTTCCATCGCCGACGGATAAGCCCCACATCCAACAAAACTCTACCTTCTTCGTCCTTGATGCACTTCACTTAGTCCAAGTCACGCGCCTTCCCTTCTCGCGCCTTGGCTAACCTGAACAACCTCTTATCCCTACCTCGGCCCTCGAGTTCCTTATACAACCGACTAAAAGCTGCAGTTTTTGCCGCCGTAACTACTAGCTATGCCTCTTTCTTAGCCAACTTATAATACTCCCTATTCGCCCTCTTCTCCTCCTCGTCTACACTTTCCACTAGCTTCAGATACGTCGCTTTCTTGGTATCAACTTTTCCTTGCACCTCTCCATTCCACCACCAGTCTCCCTTTTGACCACTAGAGTAACCCTTTGAGACCCCTAATACCTCTCTCACGGCTTCCCTAATGCACTGTGCAGTCATGGTCACATAGCGTTTGCGTCCCAACTACTCCTCCAAGCCCCCATAGTCACCAGCTTGACCCCCAACTCCTGCGCTTTAGCTTCCGTTAAGGCTCCCCACTTTATACTTTGTTGGCTATACATCGCCCTCTTCCTCCTCTTCCTCCTCTTCCTCGTGATCTCAAGGTCCATGACCAGGAGCCTATGAAGGGTCGAGAGGTTCTCACTTGGGAGGACCTTGCAAAGACCTCTATCGGACTTCCTACAAAGTACACAATCAATCTGAGTCTCCGCCACCGAACTTCGGATGGTAACCAACTGCCCCTCTTCTTCGGGAAACTCGAGTTTGTTATCACCAAATCAAATTCTCTAGCAAAGTCCAGCAAAGACGTTCCTCCTTCGTTTCTATCTCCAAAACCAAAGCCACCATGCACAATATCATACCCCCGGGCGTCGCTCCAATGTGGCCGTTGAAATCTCCTCCTATGAAAAGCTTCTCGGTGTGCGGGATACCACGCACCATCTCATCTAAGTCCTCCCAAAAACGCCTCTTGACTTCCTCATCCAAGCCTATTTGGGGTGCGTACGCACTAATTATGTTAAAAGTAAAACCACCAACAACTAGCTTAATAGTCATCGGCCTGTCATTCACCCTCCTAACCTCCACCACTAGTTCACGGAGGTCTTTATCAACCAAGATACCTGCCCCGTTCCTGCCCCCACCCTCCCAAATACCAAAGTTTGCCCACATCTCGCGCTTTATCTCCTACCCACCTAGTCTCCTGTACACAAGCTATATTAACCTTCATTTTCTCGAGAATCTTCGCTAGCTCTACAGATTTTCCAGTCGAAGTTCCTATGTTCCAAGACCCCACTCTCAGCCTAGTAGCACCCTTAGCCCCCTTAACCCCCACACCCCCACCCCTATGCTGACATCCCCGAGGACAAGACCTTACCCTACCATCATTTACCAAAGCCACTATAATCTATGGGTCACTACGCAAGCGCTATCTCGAAAACAAGCGACCAAAGATACAATGAATTGCCAAAATATAATCTACCACTAAAGGTCACAAAACATGTGAAGAAATAAAATAAAGGAACTAACGGAAACTATAAACTACCACTAAAGGTCACAAAACATGTGACGAAATAAACTAAAGGAACTAACGTGAACTAGAATCTACCACTAAAGGTCTGAAAAACAGGTGTAAAAATAAAACAAAGGGGCTAAAGGAACTATAATCTACAACTATAGGATAAAAAAAGAGGTGAAGAAATAAAATAAAGGAACCGAAGGAACTGTAATCTAAAACTAAATGATAGAAAATAGGTGAATGCACTAATTAAGAGTATAAGTAATTAAAAGAACTAAAATCTATCGACTAGAATCCCAAAACAGTTACTATAAAAAAAAGTAGACATACAAATAAACTAATTGAGAGAACAAGTATACAATCAAGAATTAGGCTTAATCTATCCCAAACTAATTGGTTAACAAGAAAAATAGAAAAAGTGATTGAAGAATAGGAGGTACCAACTCCTGAATAAAGTAAACAAGAGCGACGATACCCGGATTGAAGATGGACTGCCAAATCGACTAGACCTCGGTTGAATGTCACCTCGAGCCAAGATACCTGCCGAAAATCTAACCTTCGACTGCAAAGACAACCACTCGAATGGAAAACTGCTCACCGGAAAGTTGCCTGACCTGAATTCCACAGCCGACGCTAGTAGTTTGCGCCGAAAATCTGATCGTAGAACCTGTTCACAAACACACCACACGCACATGCAGGACGAGAGATATGCATCAATTACTATGGGTATTATGATAAATTTTGTACCTCAGTTATTACTTTTTAAGGGATGTGTATGGTCCATAATGACAAGTAAAAGCGAACGGAGAGAGTAAGTAATTACTCCTGCCAACTCTGAAAAGTTGAAATTGTGAGTCGTAGTCTTATATAGGTGTGGTGGCAAAGCTTTAAGAGAAGTAGAAAGAACTTTTGGAAGTGTGCAAGGATATTCTCTTATATCTTGTAGTCAACAAAAGTCTTAAAAGATTTTAAAGTTTTGAATTCTACTCTTTTTCTCAGAAATAATGTAGCCTCAATTGTAATTAGTTCTTTTCTTATTTGAATAATTACAAATTTAGGTATGCCATTTTACTTCCCTTGTCAGAATTGTGTAATTGAGCATTTGAAATTTTTGAGTTCGAGAACTAAAAATAAAGAACTCTCGTAAAGAGCGATTGCTTTACCCCGTCTAGTATTTATAAATTTTATATTAAAACCGAACTAATCAATGAATTTCTTAATATATATACAAAATCTAAATAAATTCTTTTGGATTCGTCCGAACTCGTAGCTAATACTCTCCCACTGTCCCTGTCCAACGGCGGGGGTGGGGGTTCAAAGTAGTCAAGTGAGTAGGTTTGGGATAGGGGGTTGCTGATGAAAAAAGAAGCCGTAATGGCTTCCTGGCCACTTAAAGTTGTAGGGCTTTTGAAAGCCGATACAGAAACTTTGGACTTTCCCATTTGAATCCTCGAACTTGTATATTTGATAACTAATAAACATATTTGACCGTTGACCATGCACATGTGGCAGTGACAGAGGTGATATGGACAAAGTATGTGCAAATCACCTAAACTAAGCGCTTCACTACAATAATTTTTATTAAAAAAAATCTAAAATAAAAAAAAATACAAAGAAAAAGAAAGAAAATAAGCCCCTGCTCCAAAATTATTAAACCCTTATTCCCCTTGCCACATCAACTTCTCCGAACAAAGTCACCGGTTATTTCAGCAACCAAAGGCGGCGAATCACCTCCTGTCGGAGAAGGTTTAAATCATCGGTTTTTTGCTCGTCCGTTAGTGCTTTGGAAGCCACAGAAGATGATGAATCCTGCTTAAGGGATTGGATGTCAGTTTTGGAGTTTGATTTTGACGAGGATTTATCGGTAGGGTTCTGCTGCTCCTCCTCCCCCCTCCTTCTTTTCTTTCTCCCTCACTCCAATCTTTCCCCGCTTCTTCATCTGGTTGTTCCAGACCCAGTAGAAGTGGTGAAAAACAAAGAAAAACAATAAATTTTATTAAAAATTTTCTGTCAATCTTTCTCTCACAATAATTCCCTCTCTCAAACTGGAAGACAAATAGAGAAAAGAGAAAGACCATTAAAAAATGACGAATTTTGGGTGAAAATTTCTAATTACACGGTCTAACTTCTTCTCTCTTTTGGATTTCACCATTCGTGTTCTTCTTTAACATAGCTTTGCCAGCTCTTTTTTGCCTCGACGGAATTTTAGAAGGTGGCTCATCGACTCTTTGACTTGTTATTGGGGTATGAATTATATGAATTTTGTTAGAAGTGAAAAATGGTGGATTTTATGGAAGTTCATGGCTGATTTTGTTCGGTCTATTGATTAAAAGAGGGGGGNAAAAAAACCAATTTTGTTAGAAGTGAAAAATGGTAAATTTTATGGAAGTTCATGGCAGATTTTGATCGGTCTATTGATTAAAAGGGGGGGGGACCCCAATCAGTTGGGGTTTGTTTTCGCACCCTTGACGCGTAACAATCGCGTTGGTCATTTGCTGACTGGATGGATCATTTGCTGACCGGATGGACACGTTTGTATATGTGTAATACACGCGCATAGGCTCAAGGGTCAGAAGTGTTTATTAGGTAAGGGAATGATGAGTTCGAGTGTTCAAATGGGAAAGTTCAAAGTTTGTGTATCGGCTTTCAAAAGCCCTACACTTTAAAATCATTTCCAACCCAACACCAATTTTGACACCAAACACCATTTTAGTGTAAGATTTGGTATTTTTTGCTCCAACCCAACACCATTTGTTACACTATTTTGGTGTGTGAATAGTGTTACACCTAGTGTTACACCAAATTTGGTGTAACACTATACTATTTTGGTGTGTGAATAGTGTTACACCTAGTGTTACACCAAATTTGGTGTAACACTATTCATCAACACCATTACTATTCACTATTATCTTTTATTATATAACACTTTTAATTTAACATATTATAATGTTATAATTAATTATAATTTTTCTATAATATCTTTATAATATTAATTTTATATTTTAATTTTGGTGTATAATTTTTATAAATTAATTTTCGTATATTTTATTTTTATATAAAATTTTAATTTAATTTTATTATGTTATAATTGCATAAAAATATATAACCATAAAAAAATTGAATAGTGCAATACTGAAATATAATATGTTGTTAGTAAATAACACAATGTTCATTGATTATCACATAAATAAATATTTAATACAATAGCGACTGACATAGATTAAATTGAAAACACATTTAATAACATAATGGGATGAGAAAATTACAACAATAATCTAATACTTTGGAAGCAGGGGCGGATGCATGTTAGAGGGTATGGGTGCTTAAGCACCCATTACTTTTGGAGCCATACACTATTATTTATATAGAAAAAATAGTAATTCATACAAATATATTACTTGAGCACCCAGTCTCAAATGTAATTTTCAGATAAAAAATAATTAAGCACCCACAATTTAAAAATCCTAGATCCGCCACTGTTTGGAAGGCCGCTTTCAGATCCATCAATATCATTAAAATATTGAGTGTATGCTCATTTTGCACTTTGCAATATATTAATAGAGCATTTATGGGAGCAAGATACTAATCTTGCAAGTTGAATATTATGTAAAAATAATACTAAATTTTACGGTAATGTAATATTTATTTAATTATATCTCATCAATGATTTCATTGTTATTTGAGTTATACATTAATATGTATAATGTATAATATTTGTTTATAATATATTATTTAAAAATTAAAGGTATAAAATAATTTTACATTAAATGGTTATATAAGAAAGAAATATGAATTATAAGGGATAAATATGTAAAAAAGAAAAAAGAAAGGAATTGTTTTATAAAAAAATTAATATAATATAGAAGAGAGGGTAGAATATAAAAAGAATATTCTTTTTTGATATAAAAAATTAGTGTAATGGATTGAAGTTATTTGGTGTAAAAAAATAGTGCAAGAATTGGAGATGCCCTAATTGGCCAGGAATTGGATAAAAGGGGGAGGTGGAGGCAGAGGAGAAAGGGCCAATGCAACTACTAATATTACCTGTATATGCTTGTCAAGAAGTGCTCTCAAATCAACAATGAAACTCTACAGCTTGACACAATAACTGAGGAGACTGAGTAGAGAGCAGAGGAGGGGCAAAGGGACCTATGATGGGCAATGGGGACCATCCCATTATGCAGTTTTGGTCTGCAGGTCTATTATGACTAGAGTGTCATCAAATAGGTTAAAACTGTTGCTTCTTCCATTGGTCTCCCTTTTGTACCCAATTCAAGATACTGTCTCCAGAAATGAGGTCATCTCTAGCTCCCCAAACATGATTAATTACACATACATTCAATCAATTTTCTGCTGAAACACATATATCCTTTAATTTTTGAAGTATTTGCAAGCCTCATTTTTTTTTTTTGGTATTTTATGTAATAAAACAATATTTAAATCCACAAATGATCAAGTTTGTTCCTTGTGTAAATTATCATAAGTTTCTGCTCCCATTCTTGGTAACAAATCTCTATTTATCTTATTTCATTGGATTAGATGATTAAGAAATCAATTGATGTGCATCTTTTCTTACTGGCATGATGCGGAATTAGACACGGATAGGCCAGTAAACTATCTTAGAAAGCCTCATCAATCAGTGAAAATTAGAGTTTCCGCCCCCAAAAAATACAACTCCACCACATAACCTATACTTATTACACATGTTCTTATCTAACAATCTATCATATCTACTCAACTCATAAGCATTTAGCTAAAAATTCCCTATATGCTATAAACCAATTTCAGATTAAGTGAATGCTCAATTCAAGTGAAATCCTACTATGAAATTCATGGAGCAAACTCTAGAATATTACTTAAGAAAAATGAGCTTACATTATTAAATATTTTATTTTTATTTAAATATTCGGGTTTGATGATAGTTCATAAACGTAAGCCCAATTATAACTGTGATAATTGGTTATTGTGTCGTGCACTTTACGTGCTTGGTAGGTCTAGTACAACGGTGAGTGTAGGCTCAACCCGATGATAGTTCATAAACGTAAGCTCTTATATAAACACATAGTCAGAATTATTTCAGAACATTTATTGTGTATGGTTGCTATCTCATTGACGCTGCCATATATCGCAGTATGGCTCAAATAGGTTAGTAATTGTTCTTGCTAATCTAAATTTGTTTTGTGTCTTAATATCATATTTGATCTTGAGTTATATCGTGTCAATATTCTTACATATTAACCATACATCTCAATCCAAAGTATGAAAGCAACTTACAAATAGCCTCAGAGAACAAGTGTGGGGCTCATCAGAACTCTAACTACACGGACCAGCTAAAGCGTCAGCCTCAACGTCGGCACATGAGTTTGTATACTTATAAATGAGTAGGGTGAATCAACAAACTCGGTGAATAATAAATTAATTCATGTCCTAATTGGAATATATAAGTTTTGTATACATATTCAATGAAAAACATTTAAATACTCAACATATATTATAGTCATATTTTAAATTCATAAACCTCTATCTAGTAGACTTCATAATATAATCTTGTAATATCATATAATGACAACAATCACCAATAGGCGATAGTCATTATAATCAATTCCTTCAAATCCTCATTACGATACCATGGATTGTCCGACAATTGACTCAATTTCACAGCTATTCTTCTTATAACATTATCCGACTCAATTACAGATAGTAAACTCATAACGATAAATTATTGTGTACAACATAAATGGCAATTAAAGAAGAAGAGAATATGTCAAAAAGTCGTTCAAATCCCCAAATGATACTGATCGAAATTCAGGAAAGAACATAGTATTCACATGATATGTTTTTGTTCCTTTTCCACATAAATGGAAATAGAGAAATTGATGAAGCAAAAACAATATGGTCAAACAAAAGAAAATGAAGAACTTTCTATAATTGAGTTTATACGAAAATGATGGGGCCCTAATTCCTGTATTTTCATGTTGTGAACTCAACAATCATTTCTTTGTTGGGTCCCTAAATTTTTATGCCATTTCTTCAATTGCTACCTTTTAAAGATTAGTTCTTCCTAGGTCCCTCTGCTTTCTTCAAATGAAGAAAGATCTTTCAATCAATTGAAGACTATCACATGCTCTCCCAATTGAGTATTTCTGGTTTCACTTTTGCCGGGGATTATTTATGGAAAATTTTTATGTTCACGTCGTTTGGTTGGAAAACAAGTTATCCCAAGATTAATTATTATGTGATTAGTTATCTCAGGATTTTATCCCACTTTCCCGAATAAAACTAACACTACAATCCTGCGATAACAGTTAAATTTACTTTAGCCTTAGCGGGATTGTCTTTCCCAAACGTCTTCCGGCATTGAGCAGCATGATGGCCAGGTTTGCCACACACAAAACAGCTGCCTTTTTTCTTGAAGGTTTGATTGTTGGTTTAGGGCTTATAACCACTTCTTTTATCATACATGTTACTTGATTTGTTCTGCCGCTTATTGTCCTCCACAAGGTTGGCTCTTGTAGCAATCTTCTATCTTTTGTCAGCAACAGCTTGCTTGCGATTGGTATTTTCGATTATAATGTGCTTGACCAAGTCCTTCAGCGACAATTGCTTGTGTTTGTGTTTCAATTGTTGTTTGTAGTCACTCCAAGATTTGGGAAGTTTTTCTATTAGCACACCAACAACAAATGGTTCGGGCAGAGAAATATCTTCAGATTTGAGATCTTCAATCAACTTGTGATATTCGTTGATTTGTGCAGTTATGTCCTTGTCCTCCGTCATCTCCCACTTGTAGTAGTTTTCAATTACAAACTTTTGTTTAGTAGCATCTTCAGCAGTGTACTTTGTTATCATTGACTCCTAGAGTTCTTTTGCCTCCTTGTAGGAAACGTAGACATCGAACAATTCGTTAGAAAGAGTAGAAATTATAGTATGTCTACTTACCTTATTAGCATGAACCCATTGATCCATCTTAATGGAAGTTGCTTCAGTTGGCTTAGGATCAGTAAGTGCAAAAGCAACTCCATGTATATCCAAAATAGAATGCACCCTTTCCTGCCAACGCTTAAAATTATTTCCACCGAAAACCTCAATTTTCGAAACATCAGGAAAAGGTTTGGCATAGGTAATTGGTGATGGAACAGCAACAGAAACAGTTGGTGCAGCAGGTGTAGTAGCATCAACAGCAACATTAGCACCGTTATTCTCCATAATAACTACGTGAAAATATCCTTAAGATTGTTGTAAAAAAAAATGGATGATTGTTGGAGAATAAAAGGTTTAGCTTGAAGCGTGTCAAAGACACTGTCCTTAAGGATATTTTGCCCACACCTAGATAAATAATTTTAGGCGTATCCCCCAGGATTCAACAAACGCTTCTAGTATAACTAGGAGGAGAAACAATAAAGATTGTATAAAAGAAAACCCAGCACAAAAGAAAATGAAAGAAATTTTTAAACTTTTTTCCATACTACTACCATGAACGCAACCAAATAGCTTTATATATAGTCCAAGAAGATGGACATCTGAAAAATGAAAGAAACTTAAGAATTCATTAAGAGTTCAATGCCAAGATCTGAAATGAATGAGACTTTAAAAATTCATTAAGATTGGTCATTAATTTTTCAAATATTAACGTCAGTGACTTTTCAATAACGTACAAATACATACTAATGACTATTCAATTGTCTAATTTATTTTGTTCCAAATTGAACTCAAATTTAACTAATTTTCTGTTACAAATATTTTAAAATAATTACTATATTAATGACTCATTAATATAATAGTAAGAAAATGAATCTAGACATAGTTTTAGAATATTTATTTTTGAGATATCAAAAATATTTTTCTATCACTGTTATGTGTTATTGTACATTAAACTTTAAGTTTGGCCTTATCAAACAATGCATGTACAGGACTCTCCATTACTATAAGGAAGGGAAACTATATCAATTCTATTGGTTAAAGTAGAGAAAAACGTAAGAACAATGGAGGAAAAGTAAAAACAGAACAATGAAATATAAAGTTATTACTCACTGCTTTGTGAAAGGAAGTTGAAACAAATACTAATGCTATTTTACTCGTGCGCTTAGAAACAAGGAAGATACTTGCATACTACGTTTACACCAAACTAAGTGTTTTCTACGAACCGCGGGAAGCGAGGCTTAGATGGTTTGGGCATGTGCGAAGGAAAAGTCCTGATGCCCAAGTAAAAAGGTGTGAGGGGTTGGCTTTGATGGGTACGAGTAGAGGGAAAGGGCGGCCTAAGAAGTATTGGGGAGAGGTGATCAGGCAGGACACGGCGTGACTTCTGATTTTCGAGGACATGCCCCTTGATAGAAAGCTGTGTAGGTCGATCATTAGGGTTGTAGGTTAGGAGGTAGTTGAGCATTTTGCTACTTCGTACAGGATGTGAGGCTAGTCTGATAGGGTTTGTCTTAGACTACTAGTGGTTAATGTTGTGTTCACATTATTCTTCCGTATTTCATAGCACCTGACGGTATTTATTGATTATTGTTATTGCATTTCATCTATTTTCTGGTTCTTATGATGTTGTTATTATTTCTATGGTTTCTGTTGATGGTACTGATATATTGTCTCTTTCGTCTTTTTCGTTTTTTTGAGGTGAGGGTCTATCAGAAACAACCCTCTACTCCATCGAGGTAGGGGTAAGGTCTTCGTGCATATTACCCTCCACAGACCCCTCACTTGTGAGATTTTAATAGGTTGTTATCGTTGTTGTAAGTGTTTTCTAAAGAACAAATTAAAGTGAGATTACATACTTATATTTTCCCATAGTTAAGTAATGAAAAAATTCATATGTTAAATAAATATTATCTTGCATTCATTGATTAGGCTGGCGAAAATACTAAGGACACGTTTGGTACGAGGGATAAAGGATAATAGATTGCGGGATTAAATTTGAGATGAGTTTATCCTACTTTTGGTTGATATAAAATCGTGGTATAACTAATCTCGGAATGCGGATGACATAATTGCTGCAGTTGTTTCCCAAGTGAATCTGGTGGCCAATGTGAAAGATTGAGTGTTAGATTCGGGTGCCACTAGGCACATATGTGCTAAAAAAAAGACTTTGTGTCTTACACCCAAGTTGAGGAAGGAGAAGAGGTTGTATATCTTGGTGACTCAAGGACTACTCCAGTTCTTGAAAAAGGCAAAGTTCTTCTCAAACTCACATCTGGTAAAACTTTGGCATTGAATGACGTGTTGCATGTTCCTAGTATCCGTGCCAATTTGGTCTCTGTGAGATTATTAGGAAAAGTGGGGGTGAAGGTTCCTTTTGAATCTGATAAGGTCATGTCGACCAAAAATAATAATTTTATTGGCAAAGGTTATTATAACCATGGATTGTTTGTACTCAATGCTTACTTGATTGATTCTTTTAATTTATGGCATGCTAGATTAGGACATGTTAGTTTATCTTATATTAAGAAAATGCATTCCGAAGGTCTTATTTCAAATATTAAAATTTCAAATATTGATAAGTGTGAAGTTTGTGCAGAAGCTAAACAAACTAAGAAATCATGTGCCTCTATGTTTAGAGAATATGAATTGTTAAGTTTAATCCATACTGATTTAGGAGACTTGAAACAAACTATGACTAGAGGAGGGAAAAAAAATATTATGTGATGTTTATAGACGATTTTTCTAGATATACAAAAGTTTATTTGTTGAGAAATAAAGATGAAGCTTTTGATAAGTTTTTAATTTATGAATCTGAAGTAGAAAATCAATTGGATAAGAAAATCTAAAGAGTTAGATCCGATAGAGGTGGTAATTTATTTTTTCGAATGATTATTGTGAGAAAGAAGGCATAATTCACGAGATAACTCCACCATATTCTCCACAATCAAATGGTGCAGTGGAAAGAAAAAATAGGACCTTAAAGGAAATAATGAATAGCATGCTTGTTAGTTCTGGTGCTCCAGATAATCTTTGGGGGGAAGCCATTCTATCTGCTTGTCATTTACAAAATAGAATTCCTTAAAAGAAAATGGGTAAAACTCCTTATGAGTTGTGGAGAGGGTATCCACCTAATTTGAAATATTTTAAAGTGTGGGGGTGTCTTGCTAAAGTTATGTTTCCTGATCCTAAGAAAAGAAAATTAGGATCTAAAAGATCTCATTGTATGTTTATTGGGTATGCTGAAAACAGTGCAACATACAGATTTTTAGTAGTCAAAAGTGATGTACTTGAAAACAATACTATTGTTGAAACAAAAAATGCTGAATTTTTTTTAAATATTTTTCCTTTGAAATTTGAGAAAATTTCTGATGCTCCTATTATTCCAAGTGATAATATTTTACATGTTCCAATTTTTCAAAATGATTTGGCGTAATGGCTTCCTAACCACTTAAACTTGTACTAGTTTGTAAAGCCGATACATGAACTTATACTTTTCCCACTTGAAGACTTCAACTTGACGGAACGAATACTAATAAATACTTTCTGTTGAACGTGATCGCCAATTGCTCTGACATGAATGCCATGTCACATATTTGGTCTTTATTATATGACATGTGGATTTGTGGGTCATATATTATTAAAAGAAAATAATATTTAAAATTTTTAATTTCTTTTTCTTTCTCTTTTTTCTCCAGCATACACAGCCAATAGTCCACCAACAACTCCAAACCTCAGCCATTTTCAACCACCATCATCTTCTTCCTCCTATATGAAAGCTTCATATTCAAATCATAATGACCTACCACCGAATCACACCCTCCCCCTTTACCCACCTTTTTCCAGTAAAATCTATTGTTGTTCCACCGACATAAATTATCTAAAAGCCAACAAACATCTATTTCAAAGTATTTAACTAATTGCCACCGATATTAAATCAACCTAATCTTTTCTCAATTCATCTATCAGTGACAAATCTACTAACTAGGTGTACTATATAAGAAAGAAGAGAAACGGAAATGAAAGAAGAAGAGAAAGGGAGGCTGATGGCAACGAATAATGAATGGAGGTACTGGTAAAGAGGAATTGAGGGAGGTTGGGACGAGAAAGGTGGGTGGAGACTAGCAAATAAAAGAAAAAATTATTGAATGGGGAAGAGAAAGGGGAAAAAGAAACGGGGAAGGGGAGGGAAAGTAGGATAGAAAATGAAAAAAAATTACATGATGGGGATGAGAGTTCGCTTGGGAAGATGAGATAGGTGGGAGGGGAGGGGAAAAGAGAAGGGGAGAGAGAAAGGTCTTATTTTCTTTTTTTTTTCTTTCTTATTTATATTTATTCTATTTCTAATATCTTTTTAATAAAAATAAAGCTATTCACGCGCCTTGGCAGCGTGATTTGCATACAATTTAGTCATGTCAACTGTGCCACTTCCACATAGGCTTGGTCAATGGTCAAATGTGTTTATTAGTACTCATTTTGTCAAGTTGAATGTTCAAATAGGAAAAATATAAGTTCATGTATCGGCTTTACAAACCAGTACAAGTTTAAGTGGCCGGGAAGCCATTACGCCAAATAATTTTGAAAGTGAGGATTTAAGAAGAAGCAAAAGACCAAGGAAAGAAAGATCTTTTGGTAATGATTTTTATACTTATCTGGTGGATAATGATCCTTTAACATATTCTGAAGCTATTGATGTAGAATTAAATTAATTTTTACAAAATAAAACTTGGATTTTAGTTGATTTATCTCCGGAAGCTAAACCTATTGGTTGTTAATGGATTTTTAAGAAGAAACTCAATCCGGATGGTTCTATTGATAAATACAAAGCTAGACTAGTTGCAAAAGGTTTTACCAAAAGCAAAATGTTGATTATTTTGATACTTATGCTCCTGTAACTAGAATTTCCTCAATTCGTGTTTTACTTGCCTTGGCTTCTATTTATAAACTTTTTATTCACCAAATGGATGTTAAAACTGCATTTTTAAACGGTGATTTGGAAGAGGAAATTTACATGGAGCAACCTGAGGGTTGTATAGTGTCTGGCCAAAAAAATAAAGTATGTAAATTGCTAAAATCTTTATATGGTCTAAAGCAAGCACCTAAACAGTGGCATGAAAAATTTGATCAAGTATTGATTAATGATAGTACATGTGTTATTATTTGCCTTTATATGGATGACATGCTTATTTTTAGTTCTAGCCTTGATTTGGTACAAAAAACTAAATTTTCTTGTCTTCTAACTTTGAGATGAAAGACATGGGAGAAGCTAATATTATTTTAGGCATGAAAATTGTAAGAGATGGCAATAGTTTGATGTTGACTCAAGAACATTATGTTGAAAGAATTCTTAAAAAATTTGATAATTTTGATGTGGTACTTGTGAGCACTCCTTATGATGCTAGTTGTCAGTTAAAAAAGAATAAGGGAGATGCTGTAGACCAAAATAAATATGCTCAAATTATTGGTAGTCTAATGCATTTGATGAATTTTACTAGACCTGATATTGCATATGCTCTGTGTAGATTGAGTAGATATACTCAAAACCCGAGTCATGATCATTGGAATGCATTGCTAAGAATAATGAAATATTTGAGAGGTACCATGAACTATGGTATTAAATATATTGGATTTCCCACTGTACTAGAAGGACACAGTGATGCTAATTATTTCTCTGATTCAGATGAGACAAAATCCACTAGTGGCTTTGTGTTCACCCTCGGTGGGGGTGCTGTGGCATGAAAATCAGCTAAACAAACAATAATAGCTAGATCTACCATGGAATCTGAGTTTGTGGCACTGGAATTAGCTGCAATGAGGCCGGGTGGTTAAAGAACCTTTTGGCGAGTATTCCACTAGGAATTAAACCGACAACTTCTGTGTCGATGCATTGTGATTGCCAAGCTGCAATAGCTGTTGATACCCAATTTTTCGTCATATATTTTTTAAACATCTACATATTTTCAAAATAGCACATATGCAGTTATAAGCATGCATAAGCATTTTTTATAATTTTAAAGCTCCAAATCAATTTATTTCTACTCTTTTTATTTATTAATATCCAATAATTATTTTTTAAATTACTTTTATGATGATTTAGCCATCTAAATTCATTATTTATGCCAACATAGTGTTTAAATAATTTTAGTGCATCTTTGTAATCATATTTACATTTTTTAGGCTAAATTGCACATCTTTGCAATAATAGCCCATACTAATGTATAATTACATTATTTATGCATAAAATGGTCTTCCACATTTTTAAGATGTTAAATGAATATTTTAAATTATTTTAGTATATAAAGATGTTTTTTGGAATTTATTTATTATTTTTTATAAATTATTTAGTTATTAAAAATGGCTATTTAAAATCTGGCCCTATTTTATTTCAATTTTGGCCTTAATTTAACCCAATACCCAGCCCAATTTCAATTTAAATTTACCCAGCCGAAACCCTAGCGCCCGATCCCCCCCCCC
>NC_031990.1:51974147-52023647 GCF_001879085.1 Nicotiana attenuata | reverse complement strand
ATCCCCCCCCCCCTCCCCCCAAAAAAAGCGTGTTCAATCTATGCGGTTGATCATAGAGATCAACGGCCACAAATAGCCCCTTCCGTTTTTAGTCCCAAATGATCCCCCAAACCCTTTCATTTCCCACCATCCTCCGCTATGAAATCCCTCTCTTCTCTCCAATGCTCTCAACCCTAACCCTAATTGGACCTCGTCGCCACTCATATATGGCTATCTATGGTGGTTTCTCACCACCCCCAGGCCTCTAGTAGCCTCTCTCACGTTGGTATTGCCATCTCCAGGGTCTTCAAGGGACCAGGGTTAGTTGGCTTGCATCTATGGCCCCTTTCTCGCCTGTTTCAGGCTGTTCCATTGTGATTCCGAGTAAGATCGTCCTACATCGACTATGATCTATGGGTTTCTAAGCATGTTTCTTCACCTCTGTGTTGTTCTCTTCGAAACCCTAATTTCTTTCTTTTGAACCTCTTAGATATGTACAGATCTGAGATGATTTGGACTTATTTCATATGAGTTTTACAATAACCTTGTGATTCTTTACAAGAATTGTATGATTTTCGAGTGATTTTTCATCTTTCTCTAAATTAGGGTTTCCTGAAACTTCTTTTCCAAAATATTTGGTAGTTTTTGAGTGTTTGATCTTCTGCTTCTTATGTGTTTTGACTGGTTTCGTAAGTTTGTTACAACCTTAACTTGTTTATACTAAAAACCCTTATATATGACATTTTTTGTTTGGTTTCTGAGTACTGGTGTACTGACTGTGTTCTTCCCTTGGTTCTTGTGATTTCTCTTTAGCCATTTGAATGTCTCGTGGCTTTCTTGTCCTAATATGCCTCTAATAAGTTCTTGGTTCAACTTTTCTACTGATCCTCTATGTCTATAATAATTCTGACTATTATTTCTTGCTTTATTTAAGTCGTTTGTGATACTTGCTGACTCTTTATGTGATTTCCTCTATTGAACCCTTGATTATTCTGAAGTCCTTATTTCCTGGTTTGATTTGAACACTTTTCCTTAACAAAACTTTTGATTCTTACCTCTCTAATCGGTTTACTTGAACTGCTTACCTTAATTAATTTTCCCTTGCCTTATTTGTTATTTTGCTGATTCTTATTGATTGTTTCTCTAATTGAAACCCCTGTGCATTCGCCCCTAATTACCTACTTTGTACTCGATTTCCTTCCTTATGTATCTGTCCTTCTTTTACCATTAATTATACCTTGATTAAAGGGAAGACTTACTGATTTTACATGTGATTGATTCCCTGAATTTCTCTAATTGCTGCTTAATTGATCCCTTACCTTATTTTGCTATGCTTTTGAGTACTATATAAACTCTCTCCTATTCTCACTTGAAACACGAACATTAGCTCACAAAAGCACACTTACACTCTAAAGCTCTCTTTTCTTCTCTGCTACTTGTGATATTCACTGGTCTAGCCGGCTGAAAGCCAAGGCTAGACATTGGAACCACATCTGCTTTATATTCTGCATTCTTTTCTTCAACTGGTATGTCTCTAGTTAAATTTTAAAATCCAGACCCTATGTGTTTCATTCCTGCACTAGTTCATCAGCTATGAATTCAACCTGTCTTCCTGCTTACTTCTTTTCCTAGCATGTCTAAACTCTGTCCTATACAATGTATGGTTAGCATGTCTACACTTCACCTAGTTATCTGATACTTAACGAGTCTGTTTGTGAATATCTGTTCAACCCCCCTAATTATGTGATCATGTTGGGCTTTTCTGTTTTTACATCTGTGATCTATGTCTTAAATATTTACTATCCATGACTAGCCTGCTAAGTCTCTAAGACCCTAAGTGTTTTATGCAGTTGTTGACTATATGTTTCCTCTATACCCTATCCCTGTACCCCCAATGTGACTCTTTTGTGCCCCAATCCCTTTATCCCCATGTGAGATCTGTTTGTTCAGTGTTTCTGAATTTGGATGTTTTATGACCAATTGATTGTCTGCTGTTTTCAAAAGAATTTTGGTACTCTTCTCAAACTATCTTTACCACAAAACTATTTCCTGTTCTAGAAAACCTTTTCACTCCTAAAGTCATCTCTGTACTATTTTCAAAACCTTTTCAAAACTATGTCAAGCACTCTCACTTTACTCTTAGATTACTAGGTTCTTCCCCTCTGATATGTGTACTGCCTTGAGACCCTTGAGATCTCTCTGAACTCTGGCATATTAGGGTTGGCACTTCTACACTGCACAATAATCAGTTACTATTTGAGAAATTCTGGGTGTGAGCACTACCCGGGATCCTTGAGGTCCTTTGGGAACTCTGACACACCTGGACATGAAATTGGCTATGGAACTTTGGCATTTGAAATTGGTCCTTTGGGAATCATTTGGGCCTACTGCAGGCTCCCTATAGATTAATTTTTATTTATTTATGTAACTTTTTATTCAATTCATTGGTATGTAATAGTTATTGTAAACAAACAGTGGGGTGATTAGTGAAAAAGGGAGGGTAGTATATATATTGTGGGTAAAATTGGGTAGATACCATGCCTATTGGGTTCATGTTGATCCAAATGTGTTAGTTATATTCGCTTTATTAGAAATCATTCCTATAGGATCTAAAATGGCTTTAATAGTAGAGATCATGCCTACCGGGTTAAAATCAACTCTATAGAAATCATGCCTATAGGGGTTTCACTTTGGTTAAATGAATGTTGTTTGTTTTACCTTGCTTAACTAGAAATCATGCCTATAGGACTTGAAACAGTTCAGTTGGAAAACTCAATTCAATTTACGTTAGTTTATCCTGAATCGGCTTAATTAATTAATCCGTCCGCTTCTTTAATAAGTTTTCAAACACTGCCTTAATTAATACTGCTAGAAAGCATGCCTATAGGATCTCAATTGGTCGTTTTACTATTTTACTGCATTTCTAATTAATATAGATATCATGCTCTTAGGACATCATTGTTATGCGCTTAGGCAAGCCTATAGGGCGATTAAAATCCTGCAACTATAAAACTGCATTTTGTTATCTGAGACTGCTCATACTCAACAGGGTTTTTTTTAAAAAGAATCAGTAGGCAAGTAGGATTCAGTTCTTCGGCACTTTGGCCTTAATTCACTACCGTATAATCTCTGCTCACCTAGATATCATGTTCTAGGGTTTTCTCTTAATACTTGAAACTGTTGTTTGAGACGTGCACTTATTTGTCCTGCTTGTGGAGGTAAATGTGAGCCTTTAATTGTTCCTTCTATAAATGCAGTCCTAATTATTTTAATTGACGCCTAGACTTTTCTCCTTTAAACACCTTAGAATAGTCTAGAACTACCTAAAATTAGAGGTCCTAATACCTCCAGGGCCACGAGGAAGGGACGGGTAGTGCACGCATAGGATATTTTCCAAGGTTGCCAAAGGGAGGGAATTGGGTAGTAAGGATATGATGACTACGCGCTAATATCACGTGTTGTAACGACCCGACCGGTCGCTTTGCTATTTAGAAACCCGTTCCCCCAAATAAAACTTCCCGCGCTTGCTTTATCTGATTTATGACCTGTGGGGATGGTTGGTTCGGGTTTTAGAAGAGTTTGGGTTGAAATAGGCTCACTTGATTCTTTAAGATTTTCTTAAAAAGCTAAGTTTGACTTCGGTCAACATTAGGAAGCGGACCCGGACTCGTGAGTTGACGGTCCCGGAGGTTTTGTAGGAAAATATGGGACCTGGGCATATGCCCGGAATCCAATTCCGAGGTCCCTAGCCCGAGTAATGAATTTTTGTCGAAAATTGTTAAACTGGAAATTCTAAGGATTCAAAGAAACTAAATGATGAGTGATCACCTTGGTATCAGACTCGTATATTGGTTCCGAAGCCCTATACAGGTCTATATCAGTTAGGACTTGCCCGCAAAATTTGGTGTCAATCCGAGTAGTTTAAGTGCATTTCGGCTCGTTAGAGGAGAATTAAGAACTTGAAGTTCATAAGTTTGATTCAATCGGTTTTAGTGGGTGATTTTTAGATTTAGCGTTATTTCGGGTGTTCCGAAGGTTCGAGTAGGTCCGTTTCATGATTCCAGACTTGTCGGTATGTTCGGGCGGGGCCCGGGAGCCTCGAGCGTCAATTGGACGAGGCTCGAGCGAAGTTGGAAAAACTAAAAAAGGCTGAAGAATCTGGTTTCTGTCACAACCGCACCTGCGGTTGGTCAGCCGCAGGTGCGAGACCGCAGAAATGGTCGTCCTACCGCAGATGTGGCCTAGGCAGGCCAGGCCCAAAACCGTAGAAGCCATTTTTGACCATTTGGCACACGGGTATTGAGCAATTTTGGAGCTCTTGAGACGAGATTTCCACATAGCATCATAAGGCAAGTTCATACCCCTTATTTCTAAGTTTAATACTCGAGTTTTGGGTAGATTAACACCAAAAAATTTGGATAAATCAAGGGATTAGAGCTAGACCTAGGGTTTTAATAAAACATAGATTTTACCACGAAATTGGCTATGAAATGAAGTAGAAATCATATATTAATGATCCTTAGGTTACAAAGAACAACTTCCTTCGAAAAATTTCAGAATCCGGGCACGTGGGCCTAGGGTGGGATTTTAGGAAACTCGTGTTTTAGGTTGGAAAATTGTGTTAATGGTTGGGATGTGATCTTGTGAGCTTGTATTGATTAGTTCTTACCTCATTTTACTAGTTTTGGATCGTTCGGCTCCAATTGAGAGTTTGGGCTCGTTCTTGGTATCGGAAGTGCACTATGGAGCGAGGTGAGTCTCCTTTCTAACCTTGTAAGAGGGAGTGGTCCCCATAGGTGAGTTAATTAAATCATGTATGCTAATTGTGGGGGCTACGTACGCACGAGGTGACGAGAGTCCGTGCGTAGCTACTATTATGTTAATTGTCCGGGTAGTTTAGGACCCGTATCATGCTATGTTTGTATATGTCTATATCCTTTCATGTTAATGAGATCCCCTAGGACTTGATAGAAATTGGAACAAGGTATAAGAACGCATGTACTCATTTGATAACTCGTGTGAACTTATTTGACTATGATTGTGCCTTATGTGCCCTTTGATGATGATTTATATTGTGGATCGGGCCGATCGCCTCGGTAGAAATAGATTCATCTATGGTTCACGCCATTCGACCCTCTAGCAGTGCACATTTATTTTATGTTGGACCGGGCCGTACGACCTCGGCATGATGTGCGCATGATATCTATGTGAATTCATATTCATGACTTGTCGTTTCCTGACATAAATTGCTATATATATAAATTGTGATATTTATGCATAGTAAAAGAATTATTATATTAAATGACCCTAATAAGTGTCAAGTCGACCTCTCGTCTCTACTTCTTCGAGATTAGACGGGATACTTACTGGGTACATATTGTTTATGTACTCATACTACGCTTCTGTACTTAATTGTACAGGCTCTGAGGCAGGTACATTTGGCTATCAGACCGGTGCGCATCACTGACTTTAGTACATCTGGCTCTGAGTGAAGAAGAAGGATGGGACTATGCGGATGTGCATTGATTACCGCCAATTGAACAGAGTCACCATCTAGAACAAGTATCCATTGCCTCGAATCGATGATTTGTTTGACCAGTTGCAGGGTGCTAGGGTGTTCTCTAAGATCGACTTGAGGTCAGGGTACCATCAGTTGAAGATTCAGGACTCGGATGTTCCGAAGACTGCATTCCGGACTAGATGTGGCCATTATGAGTTTCTGGTGATGTCCTTTGGCTTGAATAATGCCCCAGCGGCATTTATGGACTTGATGAACAGGGTGTTCGGACCGTATATTGATTCCTTTGTCATCGTCTTCATTGACGACATCTTGATATACTCACGTAGCCTGGGGGAGCACGAGCAGCATTTGAGAGTAGTGCTTCAGACCTTGCGAGAGCAGAAGTTGTACGCTAAGTTCTCCAAGTGTGAGTTCTGGCTAGAGTCAGTGGCATTCTTGGGGCACATTGTGTCAGGAGAGGGTATTAAAGTGGATCCCAAGAAGATTGAGGCAGTTCAATGTTGGCCACGTCCTACTTTAGTGACCGAGATAAGGAGCTTTCTGGGGTTAGCAGGCTACTACACGTGATTCGTGCAGGGTTTTTCATCTATTGCATCACCTCTGACTAGATTGACCCAGAAGGATGCTCCATTCCATTAGTCCGATGATTGTGAGGCGAGCTTCTAGAATCTCAAGACAGCTTTAACTACATCACCGGTTCTTGTGTTACCTTCCGGTTCAGGGATGTATACGGTATA
The DNA here is from genome assembly GCF_001879085.1 of Nicotiana attenuata. Classification (NCBI taxonomy): domain Eukaryota; kingdom Viridiplantae; phylum Streptophyta; class Magnoliopsida; order Solanales; family Solanaceae; genus Nicotiana; species Nicotiana attenuata. The sequence continues at coordinate 52,017,410 of NC_031990.1, read as the reverse complement.
TTGTGACGCTTCACGCGTTGGTTTGGGTTGTGTATTGATGCAGGAGGGGAGAGTTATTGCATATGCCTCCCGTCAGCTGAAGATTCATGAGAGAAATTATCCTGTGCACGATCTTGAGTTGGCGGCGATTGTTCATGCTCTTAAGATACGGAGGCATCACTTGTATGGGGCGTCATGTGAGGTTTATACTGATCATTGCAGCTTGCAGCATCTGTTCAAGCAGAGGGATCTTAATCTGAGGCAGCGCAGATAGCTTGAGTTACTGAAGGATTATGACATTACCATTCTTTATCATCCGGGCAAGGAAAACTTGGTCGCGAATGCCTTGAGCAGGAAAGAGTATGGGTAGCTTGGCATTCATTCCAGCGGAGGAGAGGCCACTAGCTTTGGACATCCAGTCCTTGGCTAACAAACTTGTGAGGTTGGATATTTCAGAGCCCAGCCAAGTTCTTGCGTGTGTTGTTGCTCAGTCTTTATTGTTGGGGGAGATCAAGGCCCGACAGTTCGATGATCCGCATTTGGCAGTTCTTAGAGAGACGGTGCTACAGGGTAGTGCCAAGGAGGTTTCGATTGGCGAGGATGGTGTCCTGCGACTCCAGGGTCGCCTATGTGTTCCTAATGTTGATGGCTTGAGGGAGAGGATTCTAGCGGAAGCACATAGTTTGCGGTATTCTATTCACCCAGGTGCTACGAAGATGTATCATGACCCGAGACAGCATTATTGGTGGCGACCGATGAAGAAGGACATAGTGGAGTACGTGGCTAACTGTTTGAATTGCCAGCAGGTTAAGTATGAGTACCAGAGGCTAGGTGGCCTACTGCAGCAGATGTACATTCCCGAGTGGAAGTGGGAGCGCATCACTATGGATTTCGTAGTGGGATTGCCCCGGACCTTGCGGAAGTTTGATACAGTGTGGGTCATTGTTGAAAGGTTGACCAAGTCGGCACACTTTATTCCGATTGTGACTACTTACTCTTCAGAGAGGTTGGCCCAGATTTAGATTCGGGAGATAGTCCGGTTGCACGGTGTGCCTGTTTCCATCATATCAGATAGAGGCCCTCAGTTCACTTCTCATTTCTAGAGAGCTGTTCAGGGTGAGTTGGGGACCCGTGTGGAGCTTAGCACAACATTTCATCCACAGACAGACGGGCAATTGGAGCGGACACTTCAGATCTTGGAGGACATGCTTAGAGCATGTGTGATTGACTTTGGGGGTCAGTGGGATCAGTTCTTGCCTTTGGCGGAGTTTGCTTACAACAACAGTCATCAGTCCGGCATTGAGATGGCCCCATATGAGGCTTTATACGGTCGGCGATGTCGTTCTCCGATCGGGTGGTTTGAGCCCGGGGAGGCTAAGTTGTATGGTGCAGATCTGGTGAAAGATGCCTTGGAGAAGGTGAAGCTAATTCAAGAAAGACTTCGCACAGCACAGTCCAGACAGAAGAGCTATGCGGATCAGAAGGCGCGTGATGTATCATTCATGGTTGGCGAGAAAGTCCTCTTGAAAGTCTCGCCAAAGAAGGGTATTATGAGGTTCAGGAAGAAGGGCAAGTTGAGCCCAAGGTTCATTGGCCCATTTGAGGTGTTGAGGGCGAGTTGGGGAGGTTGCTTACGAGCTTGCTCTACCCCCAGTTTATCGGGAGTTCATCCAGTTTTCCACGTGTCCATGCTCCGGAGGCATCACGCTGACTTGTCCCATGTGTTAGACTTCAGTACTATTCAGTTGGATGAGAGCCTGAGTTACGAGGAGGAGCCAGTTGCCATTATTGATAGACAGGATCGCCAGTTAAGATCCAAGAGAATTTCAGCGGTAAAGGTCCAGTGGAGGGGCCAACCAGTCGAGGAGGCGACCTGGGAGTCCGAGGAGGACATGCGGAGCAGATATCCTCATTTATTCAACACCTCAGGTACTTTTCTATGTCCGTTCGAGGACGAAAGTTTGATTAAGAGGTGGCGGATGTAACGACCCGATCGGTCGTTTTGCTTTTTAGAACCCCGTTCCCCCAAATAAAACTTCTCGCGCTTGCTTTATCTGATTTATGACCTGTGGGGATGGTTGGTTCGGGTTTTAGAAGAGTTTGGGTTGAAATAGGATTACTTGATTCATTAAGATTTTCTTAAAAAGCTAAGTTTGACTTCGGTCAACATTTTTAGTAAACGGACCCGGACTTATGATTTGACGGTCCCGGAGGGTCCGTAGAAAAATATGGAACCTGGGCGTATGCCCGGAATCGAATTCCGAGGTCCCTAGCCCGAGTAAAGAATTTTTGTCGAAAATTGTTAAATTGGAAATTCTAAGGATTTAATGAAACTAAATAATGAGTGATCACCTTGGTATCGGGCTCGTATATTGGTTCCTAAGGACTTGTCGGTATGTTTGGGCGGGGCCCGGGAGCCCCGAGCGTCTATCGGACGAGGCTGGAGCGAAGTTGGAAAAACTGAAAAGGGCTGAAGCATCTGGTTTCTGTCATAACCGCACCTGCGGTTGGTCAGCCGCAGGTGCGAGACCGCAGAAGTGGTCGTCCTACCGCAAATGCGGCCCAAGCAGGCCAGGCCCAAAACCGTAGAAGCGGCTCCCTAGCTGCAGAAGCGGCTGCGCAGATGCGGCCTCAAGACCGCAGAAACGATCCCAGCCCGCTTGGCCCATTTCCGCATATGCGACCTATATCTCGCAGAAGCGGGACCGCAGATGCGGTCCCCTAACCGTAGAAGCGGAAAACGTTGAAGCAGTGAGCTTCATTTAATACGAGCTCCAGCCATTTTTTACCATTTGGCACATGGGTATTGAGCAGTTTTGGAGCTCTTGAGACGGGATTTCCACATAGCATCGTAAGGTAAGTTCATCCCCCTTATCTCTAGGTTTAATACTCGAGTTTTGGGTAGATTAACACCCAAAAATTTGGAGAAATCAAGGGATTAGAGCTAGACCTAGGGTTTTAATAAAACTTAGATTTTACCACGAAATTGGCTATGAAATGAAGTAGAAATCATATATTAATGATCCTTAGGTTACAAAGAACAACTTCCTTCGAAAAATTTCGGAATCCGGGCACGTGGGCTTGGGGTCGGATTTTAGGAAACTCGTGTTTTAGGTTGGAAATTGTGTTAATGGTTGGGATGTGATCTTCTGAGCTTGTATTGATTAGTTCTTACCTCAGTTAACTAGTTTTGGATCGTTCGGCTCCAAATTGAGAGATAGGCTCGTTCTTGGTATCGGAAGTGCACTTTGGAGCGATGTGAGTCTCCTTTCTAACCTTGTAAGAGGGAATTGTCCCCATAGGTGAGTTAATTAAATCATGTATGCTAATTGTGGGGGCTACGTACGCCCGAGGTGACGAGAGTCCGTGCGTAGCTACTATTATGTTAATTGTCTGGGTAGTTTAGGACTCGTATCATGCTATGTTTGTATATGTCTATATCCTTTCATGTTAATGAGATCCCCTAGGACTTGATAGAAATTGGAACAAGGTATAAGAACGCATGTACTCGTTTGATAACTCGTGTGAACTTATTTGACTATGATTGTGCCTTATGTTCCCTTTGATGATGATTTATATTGTGGATCGGGCCGATCGCCTCAGTAGAAATAGATGCATCTATGGTTCGCGCCATTCGACCCTCTGGCAGTGCACATTTCTTTTATGTTGGACCGGGCCGTACGACCTCAGCATGATGTGCGCATGATATCTATGTGAATTCATATTCATGACTTGTCGTTTCCTGCCATAAATTGCTATATATATAAATTATGATATTTATGCATAGTAAAAGAATTATTATATTAAATGACCCTAGTAAGTGTCAAGTCGACCTCTTGTCTCTACTTCGTCGAGATTAGACGGGATACTTACTGGGTACATATTATTTATATACTCATACTACGTTTCTGTACTTAATTGTACAGGCTCTGAGGCAGGTACATCTGGCTATCAGACCGGTGCGCATCACTGACTTTAGTCCGAGACTTTATCGGTGAGCTGCCTTCTCTTCCTGTGCCGACCAGCAGCTGATGGAGTTTCTCTTATTTTTTTGGCTGTCTATTCTGTTTCAGACAGTAGGTTAGATCTGTTTTTTGTATATTCTACTAGTTGCCCATAGCTTGTGACACCAGGTCTTGGCACACACTTAGTAGACAGTTCTTTTAGGGATGTATAATTACTACTGAATACTGCTTATTATCATATGTTTTCTTAAATTGCGTAAATTAAGACAAGTGTTGTAACTGTTTTTGGGTAAGTAAAAAAATAAGAATTCACTAATAATTCTGCGTCGGCTTGCCTGACAACGGTGTTGGGCGCCATCACGACCTGAGGTGAAATCGGGTCGTGACACGTGTAGCCCCTCATTGAGGAGTGACTACCGAGCATTGTGTGGGTATGATCATGTTGGCTAACCAACCTAGGACCCCTCTTTCCCAATTCCCATTGTTTAAATAAATTTTACTTTCCTTTATATATGTTCTACTTGTTCAAGTCTTTTCCCTTTGTTTCATTACTTGAATCATACATGAGTCAAAACATGCCTTTACTTGCAAGTACGTGGTAAAACTGTTTATCTATTTATTTGATTAATTCACATAAGTATAAGTTCGGCCGGGACCCGCCGAACTTATATTTAAATCCCGAATACATGTATGATTGTAGGGAGGTAAGTGGCAGTGAGTCACAAGATGCTGGGATTAGGGGAGTAGAAATTTTAACAGCTACTCCATTTGATTCAAGTTCCCAATGATTGACATGTCTGCTAGAGGATTGAAAAGCAAACAACCCTATTAATTGCTTCTTATCTTTTCTTGCACATGAAAAATTGTGTTGGGACCAAAAGACACTTTGGAGGGACATGCCTAATATCTTGTGTGTTATGTGAGGTGTGATGATGTTATTATCTAATTGAATGAGACTTAAGATGACAAGAAATTCAAAAGAGAGTAACGTCTCATCTTTGTCATACTTCCAATACTTAGCCTGCAGGCTTTTTCAATTCTGCAGCTGGCAATTGGCAAAGGCTTCTTACCTCTTCTTTCCTTTTCTTCCATTTTTTCTCTCTTTGGCGGCTTGCTCTGCATGCCTTTTAACATAGACCACAAGGTAAAATATTGACAAAAAAAACACTGCTCCTATTTTTTTTTGGATATTTCACGCAGTGTTCGATACTTGTATTGAAGCTCGACTATATTCGAATTCGTACCGGTAGGGCCCCACTCGGGAGGAAGCGCTCCCTATCAAAGATTTTTCCATATGCAGGGCTCGAACTCGAGACCTCTAGTTAAGGGAGAAGCAGCCCCATCCAGTGGCGGACCCAGGATTTTGTGCAAGTGGGTTCAGTCGGAGAAGTCCATAACTAACATAAGCGGTATAAGCTGTATAAGCGGGTTCAAAAATAATTTCTATACAAAATTTACCTTGCTTTAGCCATAATTTATACATATACACAGTATTATTTTTTGACGAAGCGGGTTCAGTTGAACCCACTTCTCACCACTTGGGTCCGCCCCTGGCCCCATCCGCTGCACCACTTTATCTGGTGGTTAGCAATGCTCCTGTTTTAGATAACTTAAACTTACACTACTGTGTCATAAATATTCAGAAATATAATTTTACGACTAAAACACTTGTTGGGTGGATGGATCCCTCTGCCCTCAATATGAGGTCTTAGTCTCGAGTCTTGAGAATGACAAAATTCCCGATAGGAAGTAAATTTTCTTTTGGAATAAATAAGTATAATTAACTTTGGTTTCCCAAAGTAGTGTCTTTGGTTGCTTAATTTGAATAAAAACAAGGTGATTTGGACGATAAAAGAGTATAATTTATTGATACGAATTAGTCTTGTTATGTTTGATATTTCTACCAAGCTTTAATTTCCATTCTATTTTCCTTTCGCTGAGCTCTCACTTAATGATGAAAGTTGAGTAGAAGTAAGCTATCCCCAAAAGCAAGAGAAATCAAAGGAACCGAAACTTCGTAAATTTTAAATCAAGTCAATATTTTAAAGTTAAAATTCATACATTCAAAAACTATACGAAAAGTACTATAAATTTAAATTCTTCTCATATCAATATGATTGAAAATGCATTCAACAAGTTAGTCAAAACTTATGTAAGTAGTTTGAATTTCAAAAAACAAAAAGTTTCATATAATCACGAACAGGAGTAATAAGGGGAAATATCACTTTTAAACCGCGACAGAAACTATTTACATTCAGTAGCTGCAAAAGTGTATAAAATTTGTATATTTTTAGTATATAACATATAGAAATGTATATAAACACAAAAGATATACAATTTTTCGACTATGACTCTATATTTAGGTCCACAACATTGTGAAGGAACCTTGTTAGGTGTCATTTGTTTCTATTTATCACCTCACATTATTACAAGTAAAACTGATGACCACCTTATCTATCAGGGGCCCTTAATTTGTACCATTCCATTCTCTTCTAACAAAAAACATGAGAAACTGTGAACAGAAATGGACCCAACATTCAGATGTTACAGACCCCCTATCATTGCCCAAATCACTTTGACCAATTTTTAACCTTTTTGAATTTCTACCCCCTACTCATTTGACCCTATAGAGGAGAGAGGGGTATAGGTCTATAACTCTATTTTGTTTCATTTTCTCTTGTTGTTCCAATAGTGTACTCTCTGGAATTTCCTACACAATATATACAGTTTTCTTTTCACTGAAATGGAAGCCTATGTTATAGTATCCTATGGTATACTAATGTTTGTTATAAGTGATGGGACAGTAGAAGCATCAAATTGGCCTTAGACTTTATAAGCTTCCAGCAAACATGTTGCTCCTCCAAAATTTGCTAACATCTATTTTAGTCTTCTACTTAAAAAAACAAATCAATTTTACATCCTCCTTGTATTTTAAAAAGAATGAAATTAATTCCTTTTTAATTAATTTCTACAAAAAATAAATCCTTTCTAAATTTGAGAACTATTTAACTTTAAAATTCCCCTTTCAACCCTTAATGAGACGATTTATAGCCACACAAATAGCTATGAATTGCTTAGATTACAAGTTTTAAGTCTTCTTTTTATCTTAAACTCCGTGCCTAGTCAAGATTCAAACAAATTGAAACAAAGGGAGTATAAGGTAGTAGAAAAAAAAGGGATGAAATTTTGAAGTTTATGGCTGGATTTTGATTGTTAAGGTGTTCTCAAAGAAAATATCTAGCTAGGTTTTTTAATTGCTAGCTCAATCTACATGAGGACATATTTTGGTTTGAGGGTTGCCAACTACCCCCTGGAAAATTCTATTAATAGTACCTCTGTAGTTTAAGGCATTTAAGTATTATCTATGTTAGAAGATATTATTTCATTAGGTATGTGTTACCTCCTATCAGTATAGTTAATCGAATAATTTTCTGCATTAGAATTTATGCAGATTGAAGTAAAAATTGCACGGGGTGTCCTATTTGGTTGCCCCCATTTAACCTATACCTATTTTTTTTTTAAACTTTTAACTTGTACCCACTTTTTAAACAACTTCAGCCCCCTTTCTCCTCCTCCTTCTCTCAGTGATCTCCATCTCTCCGGAACTTAACATTGATGTAACAATATCTCTGCTTTGCTCAATTCCTCAGAAGCCATCTTACTATACATTCTAGTAGCGTTATTGTACTAATATTTACTGAACTATCAGCATATGAAGAAAATTAAATATTATATTTGCCATCCCACAACGATATAAAAGCAGGAGGATGATTATGAAGCCAAATTTACTCTTATACAACAACTCCTCTTCTGAGTTCGATCTCGTCTTCAAATGTTTTCTTCAATATTGTATTGGGTGATACCCTTTTTTGCTTGAGCCCGACCGGGTTGGGTCCGGTCCGGAGCAAGTCGGGGCCATCGAACCCGACCTGGATGCAAGGTAGAACGACGGCCACGTCTACAACCGAGGTCGAGTCATTTCGAGACCGTTACAGAGCTCGATAGGAGTCACCACCGGATGGAGAAACACACAAGGTCGGAAGCCGGACTCGTAACGGATAACCAAGCGTCGCCGGATATCTCGCCCAAACGTGATTTTCTCAACCACTTCAGGCCATTAAGGCGTAATTACAGGGATCCACGATGTAATCAATTTACCTATCTTATTTTTACCCTTAATCAGAATGTATAAAAGGGCATCTCTCTAAATTCTTGTAGATCATCAAGCACAATTGTTCTAAGCAATATTATATTCTACGATTATTTACTTTAACAGCAATTGTTGAGTCTTTATCTTTATTTTCCTCAACCTAAAAACCTTTTGTATCTTTTAGTTCACGGATCCTTGAAACCCCATATAAATTCAATTGTTATCCGGATTCGAGGGTAAACAGTTTGGCGCCCACCGTGGGGCTAAGGATATTGGTGAGCTCTTTGATACTCTTTCTTGACGCATCACAATACACTGGTTCTTTGCAAAAGAGTCCATCTTACATTCAAATTACCAACTCATAGAATGGCACAATCAATTAACAATGAACTTGAACAGCAGACAGGAAACAATGGAATGCCCGGGCTCGAAAACCCGATAGATGCCGGTTCCCGGATGGCGCTCAACACTGATCAGGCCTCCGGATCATCGCATAGCGTCCGGGGAGAGGACGATTCGAGGGCCCAGGCAGTCGGCGAAGAGACTATCAACCTTAAAATGATTTTTGACATGCTGCAAGCCCAGCAATCGGCTATAGCTCAGCTCCAGAGCCGGGTCCAGGAGCCTGTCAGGTCCGAGGAGGCTCCCCGTGCAGCTGCGATCATCAATCCAACCCCAGTACAGCCGGAACGGGGTGGGCCGGATGCTGATTCTGCGGTTCTTAGGAGGCTAGAAGAACTGACCGAACGAATCGAAAAGGGGGAGGAAAAAATCGAGGCCAACAATAAAAAAGTAGAAACATACAACTCCAGGGTCGACCAAATACCAGGTGCACCTCCGGTCCTGAAAGGCCTTGACGCTAAAAAGTTTGTACAAAAATCGTTCCCATCCAGTGCCGCCCCAAAACCTATCCCTAAGAAATTTAGAATGCCCGATATCCCGAAGTATAATGGGACCTCGGACCCAAACGAGCATGTGACAGCATACACATGCGCGATTAAGGGAAACGACCTCGAAGATGATGAAATCGAGTCAGTTTTGTTGAAAAAGTTTGGAGAAACCTTGTCCAAGGGGGCAATGACGTGGTATCATAACTTACCGCCAAATTCCATCGATTCGTTCGCCATGTTAGCCGATGCCTTCGTGAAAGCTCACGCCGGGGCGATCAGGGTAGAAACAAGGAAATCCGACCTATTCAAGGTCCGACAGCGCATAAACGAGACACTCCGGGAATTTGTGTCTCGATTTCAAATGGAAAGGATGGATCTTCCCCCAGTCACGGATGACTGGGCAGTACAAGCCTTCACTCAAGGATTGAACGCCAACAGCTCAGCCGCATCCAGGCAATTAAAGCAAAGTCTAATCGAGTTTCCAGCAGTTACGTGGGCAGACATCCATAACCGGTACCAATCGAAGATAAGGGTAGAGGACGACCACAGCGGAGCAAGTTCGGATTCACCATCCACACATAGGAATTTCGATCGACCTCGTAGGGAAAACTACAAAGATTCGAGACCGAACAAGGAAAGATATCGGCCGTATCAGGATGATAGGAGGCCTAAATTTACGAGGAACGACCGCGGCTATGAGAGGAACAGAAGACCGTTACCGAAGGCCAACCTCGGGAAAGCCGTCGATAGACAGGAAGCACCCCGATTGGCTGAATATAATTTCAGTGTCGATTCGGCTACCTTGGTGTCGGCGATCGGACGTATCAAAGAAGCCCGATGGCCCAAACCCGTACAGTCCGATCCATCGAGGAGGGATCCCAAGTTAATATGTAAGTACCACAACACACATGGCCACAGAACCGAAGATTGCAGGCAACTGCGGGAGGAAGTTGCCCGGTTGCTCGATGAAGGTTACCTTCGAGAATTTCTCAGTGATCGGGCCAAAAATCATTACGAAAATCGAGATCGACCAGCCGATAGGAAGGAACCCCGGCACACCATAAACATGATAATTGGAGGGGAAGACGCACCTCAAGTACCAATACTGAAACGTACCAAGATATCGATCACAAGGGAGAAGCGGATCAGGGATTATGCACCAGAGGGAACACTATGTTTTAGCAACGAGGAAATCGATGGACCAGCACAACCCCATAACGACGCTTTGGTAATATCCATGATGGTCCGAGACACTAAAGTCAAGCGTGTCTTGGTCGATCCCGGAAGCTCGGCTAACATAATTCGGTCATGGGTCGTCGAACAGTTGGGACTGACAGGGCAGATAATTTCTGAAGTAAGAGTATTGAATGGATTTAATATGGCTACGGAGACAACACGAGGGGAAATAACTCTGATGATCGACGTGGGCGGAGTTACAAAAGCGACCAAGTTCTGTGTTATCAAGGGCGATATGAGGTACAACGCCCTGCTCGGAAGACCTTGGATACACGACATCGGGGCCGTACCGTCCACGCTGCACCAAATGCTGAAATTCCCATCTGCCGAGGGGGTCATCACTGTGTACGGGGAGCAATGCGCCGCAAGAGAGATGTTCGCAGTAGATGAGGTGTCCAAGGCAAAATAGCAGTCAAAGTGTAAGCCTCCGGTAAAAGAGGCTGAACCAGAATCTACCTTCGGANGGTGTATATCTCAAGGGAGACGACCTAGCCGATGGGTCGAGATCGGACTCCGTGTAGGAACACGATGGTATTGTGGATTGTCGCACATGGCACTGAGTTTTGCAACCTAATAAGATGGAAATTTAACCGAAAACCTTGTGATTCTTAATTGATAATGTTCGAATTCGTCCAAAGCTCTTATTATACACCATGACTGTTTCCTTTATGTTTCATTGTTCATTCTATTAAGATTGATGTTTAGCTTTACATACTAGTACTATTCGACAGTACTAACGTTCCTTTTGCTGGGGGCACTACATCTTTTAATGGATGTAGGTGGTTCCATAGCCGATAGTGTTGATCGCAGCTAGTGGTGCTTTGCCTTCATCTCCCCAGCAGTCTTGGTGAGACCCATTCCTTCCCGGGGCCATGTAGTACATCTTTTGCTTATGTGTTTACCACGTTTTGAGGTATAGCCATGGCCTTATTGTCAGCCCCTTTGTAGCACTTTCTTTTGTATCTACTTAGAGGCTCCGTAGACATTAAATGGGTTGCATATCGGTGTTGGGAAGATCAAAGGATGATGTTTTGTTTGGACTATTGTTCCACTAAATAGTAATGTATATGTATTTTAAAAACTCAACAATGATTAATTAATGAATTGGCTTCGTAATGTACTTGTATGATTTTCTATTGCCTAAATTGATGAAATCATGACTCTCTCTCGATCGTAAGTGAGTCGGGTAGAACCTATAGAACTCCAAAAGGCAATTGAATATTTAAAGAAGGAATTCGAGATGAAAGATCTCGGAAAGACAAAATTATGTCTTGGTTTGCAAATTAAACATTTGGCAAACGGAATTTTTGTTCATCAATCTACCTACATAGAAAAGGTATTGAAACGGTTTTACATGGATGGAGCACATCCATTAAGTACTCCGATGATTGTTCGATCACTTGATGTAAATAAGGATCCATTCCGACCTCAAGAAGAGAATAAGAGCTACTTGGTCCTGAAGTACCATATCTTAGTGCAATTGGTGCACTAATGTATCTTGCTGACACTACAAGGCCTAACATAACTTTTTCAGTTAATGTCTTAGCAAGATATAACTCTGCCCCCACAAGGAGATATTGGAATGGAATCAAACACATATTGCGGTATCTAAAAGGGACTACCGATGTGTGCTTATTTTATGGCAATAATTGCAGTCCCGATCTTGTTGGTTATGCTGATGCTGGGTATTTATCTGGCCCACACAAGGCTCGATCTCAAACAGGTTATGTGTTTACCTGTGGAGGCACTGCCATATCTTGGCGATCGACTAAGCAATCAATTGTGGCTACTTCATCGAATCATGCTGAGATAATTGCTATTCATGAAGCAAGTCGAGAATGTGTGTGGTTGAGGTCTATAATACATCTTATTCGAGACAAATGCGGTTTGAAGTGTGACAAACTACCCACAATTTTGTATGAAGACAATGCATCATGCATAGCCCAATTGAAGGGAGGATTCATAAAAGGAGATAGGACAAAGCACATTTCACCAAAGTTATTTTTCACACATGATCTTCAAAAGAATGGTGATATTAATGTGCAACAAATTCGTTCAAGTGATAATATAGCTGATTTGTTCACCAAGTCTCTACCGACGTCAACCAACATTCAAGAAGCTAGTATACAAGATTGGGACACGAAGGCTCAAGGACGTGAATTGATGCTCTCATCAGGGGGAGTTAATGCGCGTTGCACTCTTTTTCCCTTACAAGGTTTTGTCCCACTGAGTTTTCCTTGCAAGGTTTTTAACGAGGCAACCAATAGGCGCATTTCTAAACATGTGTACTCTTTTTCCTTTTCTAGAATTTTTTTCCCATTGGGTTTTCTTTTAGTTAAGGTTTTAACGAGGCACATTATCTGTTAAATAGACATTCAGCGGGAGTATTATAAATAGAATTTTATTTATGGTAAATGTCTATATTTAGAGAGATTCTAAGGTTTATTACTTGGTGGCTAAGTCACTCTCTCCCTATAAATAGATAGTTCTATTCCATTGTAATTCATTCCAAAATTCAATAAGAATTCTCTCTCTTTCTCTACAATATTGTTCCTGATCTTTTATTGTTTTATAACAGCAATAAACATTTAAGGCCAATTTCTTTTACTTCAACCCAACACCCTAGGCGCCATCCAAACAACTTATACTTCAATTGCCTCTCGTTTCAACTACCTAAGCCTTCATGCTACGTATTTAGCTAGCTAATATCATAGACAGACAGATACCACACATAGAATAATGTAACTTAAGCAACCAAATAAATCAACTCAAACATGACGTAACCCATGGAATCAGATAAGACTAACGATGAAGGGAAACCAAAAAAATTAGAGTAAACTTATCCTACGAAGAAAAGACAAACTTATCATAAAATTCACCGAGATGGTTTCGACTAAAGTGCTACTGCATTTAAGAACTAATACATTAAACTTAAAAAGTTAATTAAACTATAAGATTTAATAGAAGCCTACTCCTAAGGACCTTAACCAAACAATTAATGAATCACATAAGTGTCATAAGCATGTTACTATCCATCTTTTCAAAGATGTGATTTTTAAAAGAAGACAAACAAATGCTTGATTAGATTCCCCTCTAAAGACCCAAATGTATTTGTTGCAAGCATTAAATAAGGATAAATTACCTCAAAGATTTACCAAAGATTAAACCAACTATCATTATAGATTACACCAAGAGGTACTATGTGAAGTTCAATGTAAATCCTGAAACTCAAATGGTGACTCATGTTTTGCAAAACTCACAGAACGGACAGGTTATAAAGTAAAATTGATGAAACCTTTAACATCTAGTTATCTACCTAGACTAAAAAGACAGGAGTATACCAGACATTTTGTTAATTTCAAATACATTTTTTAACGCTCAAATACCAGATTCAACACAAATGCCATAAAGCTACAAATTCAATCAAGCACCAAATACTCACTCCAAACACCAAACAATTCCACAAAAAGGACTAAGGGGAAAAACAGGCAGCCACAATCACGTAAGCTAACAGATTAATAAAGACAAAATTACATCATATATCACTTGGGCCACACAGCCCACTCGAAAATAGCCTATATTTGAAGCCTTTACCTGGATTAGCCCATATTGTATGTTATGAAATTTACTTTATATCCGGTAGCCCACAACTTAAAATAACGGTTTTGATATTTTAAATTTCAATTTCTCTGTTTCTCTTTCTCTCTCTTCCTCACGCTTTTCTCAGACTCTCTTTCTCACGCTTTACTCAGAAGATAACCGGCCTCCATTATTGGGTTCAACTAATTTTTCGAGCTTTTAATCTTATTTTCAGGTAATTTTCGTTTCATTTTATGCTTTTACCACAGTTTTGGTTTTGAATTTTGTTTTATTTTTAATTTTTTTGCTTTTTCTGATTATGCATATTTTCTTACAATGTTGCTGTGTTTTTCGTTTGATTTTGTGTTCCTTCTATCTTCGTTCTAGGCTTAAACTTGATGTTTTAGTTTGCATGCTCTGTTATTTCGACTTTTAGGGTAGAATTTTTTATTTTTTGATTTTTGTTACAATTTGGAAAAATTGGCCTCTGCTTTGTGTTCATGGCCTTTAGTTTTGGTTAACCTTTGAGTTTTGTTACAGTTTGATTTTTGTGTTTTCCTTCAGTTGTCTTCACTTTTTTTAAAGCTTTGTTTGTTTGGTTTATTGTAGAAAATGCGCTCAAAAGTAGCTGCTTCTAAAAGCAAAATGAAGATTGTTGGAAAAGGCGTTAAGTTAGATTATGCGAAAAGATTGAGGGAGTTGCCCTCAAGCCCTGACTCTGAATCTAATGTAAATGTCCAGGCGCCAGATGGTGATGATTTTGAGTCTCCTGCTCGTCCTAAAAACTCGCAACAAGAGAGCAGTCAGATGACTCGTTCGCAAACGAGAAATACTCCCACTCCAGTTAAATCATCGAGTGACTTGCCCTCACCACCTTCTTCTGAAGCGAATACGCATGTCCAGGCTCCCGATGATGATGATTTTGAGTCTCCTCCTTCTCCAAAAAGTTGCAACAAGGGAGCACTCGAATAACTCGGTTGCAAACAAATAATACTCCTACTCCGGTTAACATCGTTAGAATAAGGAGTAAGAAATGTGGGAGACCTGAAAAATTAAAAGAAAAGCTGAAAGTTGATTTGGTTAATGAAGATGATGTAGGACGCAATGTTAAACCGAAAAGGAGAAAGATCAAGGGCGATGGCGATAGTGGCCTTGATTCCTTATCGAAAGAACAAAGGTTTGCTATTCGCTGCAAATTGAATGAGAGAAAAGCTAAGTTGAAGGTATTCCCTGTGTTGCTATTAATTTATACATGCTTATACAAGTTTATACAAAGTTATACAACTGTTTATACATCTTTATACAAGTACTGCTATACTTATTTATACATTTTTATAAAATGTTTTAGTATAGTTTTTGTTCCTGATCTATTTCTTGTTATTTTTTCATATGCAAGGTTGGGGACTTCTATATACAACCAGTTGATTATTTCCACAACAGGATTAGCTCCCATACCGAGACTGAGATTGTGAGCATTTTGAAGCAATATTTGACTGACACACAGCTTCAAATGTTCCGTGCTAGTTGTTTTGGGTACTTCTTGGACCTCCCTCAATTTAAAATTCAAATCAACTTATTCATTGTATATTATTGAGGGAAGTCGTCCCAGGACGTGAAAGGGAGTTGTGGGTGCAAATTAATGGTTGTTTGCTGCGTTTTGGCATTGGAGAGTTTGCTGTTATCACTGGTTTGAAGTGTGTAGAAGACGACGCCACTTTCTATGACAAACCGGATGTTAATAGGTTGCTAAAAGAGTATATTCCAGGAGATGGAAAAAAAGGTCTATAACGGTAGGGACGAGTCGTTCGTTAGTACGTCGTCTTACNTGTTTGGCCGAGGACGGAGTCTTATATAAAAGAACCTTCGGAGGACCACTCGCCATATGCCTTGGCCCCGGAGACACAGAGTACGTATTGAGGGAAATCCACGAAGGGTCATGTGGCAACCATTCGGGCGCGGATGCGTTGGTCCGAAAAATAATTCGAGCTGGATACTATTGGGTCAACATGGAACAGGACGTAAGGGAATTTGTACGAAGATGCGACAGGTGTCAAAGGCATGCGCCATTCATCCATCAGCCTGCTGAGCTGCTGCATTCGGTCATCTCCCCATGGCCTTTCATAAAGTGGGGAATGGACATAGTGGGCCCGCTTCCTCGAGCTCCAGGTAAGGCTCAATTTATTCTTTTGGTTACTGACTACTTCTCCAAATGGGTTGAAGCGCAGGCTTACGAAAAGGTTCGAGAGAAAGAAGTAATCGACTTCCTTTGGGACCACGTCGTGTGTCGGTTCGGGATGCCTTCCGAAATAGTATGTGACAATGGGAAACAGTTCGTTGGGAGCAAGGTATCAAGATTCTTCGAGGATAACAAGATCAAGAGGGTATTGTCAACCCCGTACCATCCCACCGGAAACGGGCAGGCTGAGTCGACCAACAAGACCATCGTTCAGAACCTAAAGAAAAGGTTACAAGACGCAAAAGGAAAATGGAGAGAGATGCTGCCCGAAATCCTATGGGCCTACCGGACAACCGAAAGGACTAGTACCGGTGCCACTCCTTTCTCTTTGGTTTACGGAGCCGAGGCCTTGATCCCAGTCGAGGTGGGCGAATCCAGCGCTAGATTCCGGTATGCAACCGAGGTTACCAACCAAGAAGCAATGCTCACCAGCTTGGATCTTTTAGACGAAAGGAGAGAGGCCGCACTAGTTAGGATGGCAGCTCAGAAACAAAAGATCGAGAGATATTATAACCGAAGGACTCGTCTTCGACACTTCAATATAGGGAGTCACCCTCAACACTCGAGACCCTAACGAAGGGAAATTAGGACCGAACTGGGAAGGCCCTTACACCATTTTGAAGGTAACCGGAAAGGGTTCGTACAAGTTAGGAACGATGGATGGGAAAGAACTACCCAATAACTGGAATATAGGCCACTTGAAGAGATACTACTGCTAAAGGTAAGTCTTCTTTCTTCTTCGCTTCCATAAATTTTTTGGAGACTTGTCCGATCCTAACCCGTGCAGGTCGATGATCGGTCGCTAAGATAAGTTCGGACATCGGAGAGTCTGAAAGCACGAGCTGCACTCTTTTTTCCTTCGACCGTTTTTGTCCCAACTCGGGTTTTTCGGCATGTATAGGCTTGGAGGTTTGCCACTTGCATTACAAATATGGTTTTTTGAGTGTTGCTCTATGGTTGACAAGTATCTAGCTGTTCGCGTTGGCACAAATGTGCCACGCATTCTTAATTGGAAAGTGACTGAAACTCCAACATATGCGGATTTGACTGGCGGAGTGGTCATGTGTAGTATCGACAAGGTAAACATTTTGTACCATAATACTTCTTCATATATGATTTCAGTTTTTCTGTATGTATATTTATGAATATGTCACAATTTCCTTTTTCTACTATTGTAATCTAGTTTTTCTTGTAGTTGAACTATTGGAACATTTCCCTTACTCGTGAAGAGATGTCAACACTGAACATCGACACGCTTTTTGAAGTTAATGCCGATGATGTTGCATCAGGGGAGGTGCTTGTGGTGCCTGCCTTTCACACTGATGATTCTGTCGCTGCATCTCCACCTTGTCCTCAGAATATGGAGAAACAGTCTAAACGACCTTATCCTCAGAATACGGAGCAATAGTCTAAACGACCTTTTCCTCAGAATATGGATCGACAGCCTAACCCGAGTTATGATCCTTTGGCGCGCATTGATCTGTTGAATGCTGAAGTTGAGAAATTGAGGAGTGTTGTTGGAAAGGTACTGGACCTTTAGCTTTTCTGTAGTTTATCAGTACTTTTTGTATATACATGGTTTTTTGGTTATAAACATGGTTGTTGATTTACTTTTTTTTTTTTTGTTGTAGTTGACTGATACAGTGACGACACTCAACAATTATGTAGTTTCTTCTTTTGAAAAAGTGTTTAGTTTTCTGAATATGAAGGAAACCAAGCAAACGAGGGAGGATTTTACTGATTCTAAGATAATTGTTTACTGATAAAACCAAATCACTCAACAGTTATGCATTCTCTGAATTCATCACTCAACATGCCTTCTCTTTATATTGTTTTTTATTAGATTCGTCAGCGCGTGTCTGATGACAATACATCTGGTCTTGGCAAATTTGATGGCTATCAATATGATGTTGTTCCTTACTTTGTCAATCAAGTGAATCAAGATAACGTGCTAGCTGACGAGGGAGTTACTTGATGGTGTTGATCATGGTATTTGTTCAGCATTTTATCTTTTTTCTGTCTTATTTTTCTTTTCTTCATTTTAAAGTTTTTTATTATTTGTTTTCTCTGTCTAAGGGGCAGCAGGTGATATCAAGGGTGACACATTTTGGGATGACATTGGCGATGAAGATTTAGCTGCGCTACAGATGTCCCAAATTGTTCTTCACAAACAATCCATCATAGACGTAGAAGATGATTACATTTCTCCTGAACAGTCAGTTCGACAGAAAATACCAGGAAAATATGCCAAATCTCCATATTTGCCAGTTTTTGATTTGGGGGCATCAGGATTGGCGCCCAAGCTCATTTTTGATATCAAGCATCCTTTCACGATCGAAATTGATGATTTTGATCCATTGTCGCCATTGGCTAAAGAGTTTTGCGCGTTTGTTGATAATGGGATGGATACGAGGCGAAGGTATCTTCACTTTCTTTAATCTTTCATGTTCTGATTTTATAATACTTGTCAATGAATGTAGTTCTGATTACTTTTTATTTTTTGTGATTTGAAGTGCCAAAAATATATATCCCGATGAAGTAAATAATCTTGTGGAAGCTTTTACTTTTGGCTCGTGTAATGTGACCACGAAGGATTGGTTCCACTCACTTGCATATTGTGGTCGACCTTTGATTGACACGGTATTTAATAAATTTCTGTTCTAATGCCTTTTTTTATTTGTTGCATATCTTTATTGTTTGAGACCATAGCTTTGTATAATCACAATATAAGATTGTATAAGATTGTATAACCTTGTATAAATATGTATAACTCTGTATAATAGTGTATAAATTTCTATATTTAAAAAATATGGTAGTGATGGTTGTTCTATTTTATTTCTTGTCTTAGAACATGGATGTCCTCTTTTATTATTTGAGGAAGAGGGGAAAATATGGGCTGAGTGTTGCCATGCGGTTTACTACAACCGACTTTGCCTTTGGTAACAAAATCAACTCCCTATATAAAGATTTCAAAGTGAATGAAGATCCTTCAGTGATTCCTGAAGGGCATGAGATAGAAGAGTACATTAGAGGATATTATTGTGATGCAAATGTCCCGTGGCACACTGTTGACCACGTCTTATTCCCTATCTATGTGAAGGCGGAAGAGCAAAATTGGGCCATTGGGTTTTGGGGGTGTTTACGTTCATAGATAGATGCATCCACATCTATGACTCTAACCATGGAGCTATTAATGATATACTTTCTTTGGATGCTGCATTACCTTATGCAATTTTGATACCTTACTTCTTGAAGAGTTTTGATTTTTATGTCGAGAAGAAGGGCATTGATTGGAACAATGGTGCATATACCGATAAATCCCATTCTGATGCTTTGTAGATTAATCTGGTTAATAATGTTCCCCAACAGATCAAATGGTAGGTTAATCTCAATTGTTTTACTATTTTACTATTAGTGTACCTATTTGAATCTGATTTGTTTCTTTTTAATTACAGTGATTGTGGTGCTTTTGTTGCTGGCTTTGCTGAGTATTTCATCCTTGGTAAGGAAATTCGAAAAAATAATTTTGACATTGAGACACTTCGCACCAGGTGGGGATCTCTATTGTGGGATTATGGAAGGAAAAAACAACAGTCCGGTGCAATTAGTGGTGATGAAATCACAGGGAGACTTTTCAGGAAGAGGAAGAGGGGGCGACCGAGAAAGTAGTTCTGTTTTTTTCATTTTACTGTAGTTTTTCTATGTATCAGGAGTTTTAGCCTAGTTTTGTCTAAGTATTATTCTGCTACTTGTGAGATAACCTTAAAGGATATTATAGATGTTTTTGTTTTTGTGTAATTTGTGGTAGTCATTACACATTGTGGCCGTGAATGAATTACATTTTAATGAATATTTTCAGTTGCTTTTGTCCTTTAACAAAGTATGTATTTTCATTATGGTTGCAGTTTTGTTAATGTAGCAGGGTTTATACATATGTATACAATAATATACATAGTTATACAAATTTATACAAACTTATACTCTCATTTATACATTTGCATACATATAATACTATTGATTGTTTGCAGTTCTGTTTTATATTTCTACAATCTATCAATATATTTAGTACCATTAAAACCAGCAAGACACTATTATTGGATAATCAAAACATGTATAATAAAACATGTCAATTGCTTGTGAAACTTAACTACTCAACATTTATAACTCTATTGTTTGTGAAACTTAACTACTCAACATGACAACAAATGTAATAGGAAGTGTTATGTTTCCAACTATTTATTTTGGTCGATTCCTAGATGTTTTTCTATTGTGACCACCTTGTCCACACACAGAACATGAAAACGCCCTCTTAGACTCTTTTTCTGAAGCAGGTTTGAGTCTTTCCTTTCTTGGCCTTCCTGCATTCCTTCTCCCTTTAGGTGGTAGGACCACATCTTCCATCACCTCTGTTGGGATTACCCATAAACTCTCATCTGGCATCGGATTCACTGAAAATTCATAAGTTCTAAGGAGTTTATCCTTCTTGTAGTAAAAAGAGCAATACTGGCCAGGTTTCAGCTGCTGGTTCTTCAAAACCGCCCAAGCATGCGGACATGGAAGTTTATCCATTTGAAATTTTCTGCAACTGCATGTTCCCTCTTCAAGGCACACTATGTTTCGCCTTACCCCTTCAAACACAGTATATAATTGCTCCGTAGCAGGCCTCACCTGCAAAAGTTTTTTTTTAAAAAAAAAAGGTTAAAGAACATTATACATTATTATACAGAGTTATACATCCTTATATAAGCAGTAAAATGCAAGTCAGCAGTGCCAAGCATCATTATATTTGATTCATTTTACCGTCATTTGCTCCGATGCAATCAGATTTTCCCGAAGGATTTTGTCGTACTTTTCGCCAAGCTCTGTAGATGTCTCCATTGCACTTTTTCTGTTTTTGTTGTTCCACTGTTGTAGCAAATTTGTCATGTACTCCAGCAATCGCATTACTGGTAACTCTCTAGCATCCTTGTTTACTGCATTAATTGACTCTGCAATATTAGAAGTCATTACCATCGACCTTTTCACTTTGGAATATGCCCTAGACCACCTTTCGTAGCCAATTTCGAACAAGTAAGGCTGCACTCTCGGATCAATTTTGCACATCCCTGTCATATGGTACTCAAACTTCTCTATCGTGTAAGCTCTAGCCAAAGCAAATAAGATATCCTTCAATTGTTTGTGATGTTTCTTGAATGTGCGCTTTACATTCTGCCACAAGTGAAACATGCAAATACAATGTGGTACTTTTGGGTACACAGCTTTTGTGGCATTGAAGATGCTTTCATTTCTATCTGAAACTATACACATCACTTCCCTAACTCCAAAAGTACCCTTTATCTGGACAAAGAACCACTTCCAAGATTTGTTATTCTCTGAATCTACAATTGCATATTCAAGTGGAAGGATTTTTTTTGTTTATACAAAATAGATATTAGGATTCAGACAATTATACAAATCTTATACACAATTATACACCATTATACAATTTTATACCAAATGCAAATTTTATAAAAACAACAGCTGTGAAATCCTATACACTTTTATACATGAAACTACAACATTATACAAACTGCAGAAACAAGGTAAATGCAGTCAACTCACCAGCTCCATCCTGTGTGCAAGCAGTCAATATGGTACCCTTATATGCTACTGCTTTAAGGAAACTTCCGTCAACAACCAGTATCGGTCTGCAATGCTCCCGGCCCTTGATAGATGTATATAGCGAAACATATGCATAAAGAAAGCATCCATCTTCTGTTTTGTGCAACTTTGTAACCGTTCCTGGATTTGTTTGCTCCAACATATAAAAATACTTCGGCAACTCCTTATATGAATCACTCGGACTCCCTCTTATCATTGCCATTGCTATCTCTTTAGCTCTCCATGCTTTCATGTAGCTCACTTCAATCCCGTATTGCTTTTGTATGTCATCTATTATATCATTTGCGGTGTAAATTTTTTTTGGATTAACATACTTGTCCTTGACTATACTAGCAATTACACCCGAAGTAGCTTGACGTTGTGTTAAGTATCTTTCACCATAGCCGCATGTGTGATTATTATTGTAACTTCTCACTTTGAATATGTTTGCCCTGAAAACGGCAAAAGATTTGAAACTCCAAGCACAATTGTCATCCATACACATAAGGTGATACCTAGGATTAAAGATCATTCAACTTCTAAATACACTTGTATACAAAAACATAACTACATATATACTAATTTTAATACCTATATACAAATATATACTACTTTATACATATTTATACATATATATAACCGAATATATAATTATTTACATACCTTGTTGCGCTTGATCTCTTCACCTTGAATTGGAACCTCTCGCGTACAGCCAAGTTCTTCATCACACTGACAACTGTCTCTTTATCCTTATAAACTTGATCTTCCTCAACAAATTCGTTCAATATATCATCTATTATACCCGTGTTTTCACTAAATTTCGTATTTTCAATAAATTCGATATCAATAATCTCAATGCTATCAATTGTGGATACATCTCTAGAATTTGAACTTGTAGCAACCAAACAGCTGGAACTTGTAGCAACCACACAACTAGAACTTGTAGCAACCAAACGATTAACATAAATCTCTTTCACTTTCACAAACAAGGGATATTCAGTGAAATTCAAGTTTTTCTCCTTTAATTCGATATACACCTTAACACCTGTATCGTTGTAAATCAGGATCGGTGGCAAACCAACATTTGGGAGAAAGTTAATCTCTATTGTGTATAACTCACTATCGATCCTAATCTGTTCCGAAATAGCTACAACTAAATTGTTGTAGCTGAATGTCGACTCGATTATTACACAATCGCTGACGAAATTGATAAACTTATTTTCTTCCCATTCACCACTATGAAGAACGTAAACTGGAAAAATCTCCATCGAACAAAAAATTGAAATCAAAATTGCAGCAAAAATGAAAATTGTGCTGATTTGCAGCAAAAAAATTTCACTTTTCATGTTTGATTTGCTGTTAATTCGAGATGAAGAAGAAATTCTAGGGTTTTTGGAGCTGCATTGATCGCAAGATCTCGTTTTTGTAGTATTTGGGGAAGAAGATTGGAAAGAATAGAGAAAATCCTGCTGAAACAAAGAAAATCCCACTTCTTACTCCCAAAAAACGGAAATAACGCCCCTTTTTCGGATATGGGCCTCTAATCTTTTAGCTACTCAATTGTAAATTGAAATATGGGCTATAAAGTTGAAAAGGAGGCAGCCCAGTTGTTTTAATATAAAATTTTCCCTGAAAAGACAGAGGAAAACTTACAAACTAAGAGCATTTACATTGAGAGGGTGGATAACTCACATACAGTGTGAATCAAAGAGGAAAAGGGAAAGAAAAAGAGAAGGTTAAGGAATACACAAAAATCGGAGTTGATCCTAATTCCTACTTTTTTGTCCTTTTTTTTTCTTTTTGGCTCTTTCATTATTTGACCTCATTCCTACTCTATAGTTATTTCCAATATAGTAGTAAGTCTGGGTTTCTTGTATCTCTTTAGATTAATATCTTTAAATACTTTTGTGAAGATGAGCCTAAGTTCCATATAGAAAGCGAAACGGTTTGATATACTTTTCTTTTGATTTTTACCAAGCTAGAATTTAAGAAGATTACATTTTATAGTATAAATTACGGTATTCACCGTCAATCTATTATTTTACGTTATGTGAAAAAGACCCACTATATTGTTAAGCAAACGTGCGTCATCACTGCCATGGCTGGAAAGAAAGCTCGCGGACGTCCTAGAAAGCAACAAATTCGTGTAGATGATAAAATTCCTAAGCTCAACACCTTGGAAAGTTGTGCAACAAAGTTCAGGGAAACCATCTCTGGAGCATCGAAGGTGATTGGCATTTCTGGAGCATCGAAGGTGATTGGATTTGTACTTCCACCATAGATCTACCATGGAGAAGCTTCAGGATCAGCTAAACAACAGCAGAAACAAGCAAATCAGAGCCCGATCCGTATGCATGTTGATTTACGAGGAATCATCACACCACCTGCAATTCGAGAAATTATTGTTCCATTGAGCAAAGAACAGGAAAATATAGCTAAGACAGCTGAAATTACTGTTCCATTGATGAATAAAGAGCAAAAGCAAGCTACCTCTACAGAGTCTACCTGGGCTAATGTACTCACAGGCAATAGATCTACAGCAAATGGTGTGACACTGACTTACATTACCCCTGAAATTGTAGAAGGAAATTTAGTAGCTAAACTTGAGAAATCAGAAATTGAGCAGGAAAATCTGAAATGGAAGAGTGCTTTGATAGTCTATGTCTTGGGTGAGAAACCAGGATATAACTATATGAAAAGGTACATCAATCAGATGTGGAACACAGTTGCCATGCCAGATATGTTCTATCATGATGAGGGATATTATCTTGTGAGATTTCATTCTTTGGAAGAAATGAAGGAAATCATGTGTGCCGGGCCTTATACAGTGAATGGAAGACCAATGATAATGAAACACTGGTCTCCATACTTTGATTTTGCAGCAGAATTCTTGATAGATATTCCACTATGGTTAAGGTTCCCAAAGCTTCCCATGAACTGTTGGAGTGGGAACTCACTGAGTAGAATAGCAAGTACAATAGGGATCCCTATGTTTGCAGATGAGTGTACTGCTAAACAGACAAGAATCTCCTATGCTAGAATCCTGATAGAAGTGAATGTTACAAAGCCTCTGCCAACTAGTATCCCAGTCATGAATGATGAAGGGGTGATATTTGAACAAGCAGTTGAATATGATTGGAAACCTGAGTTTTGTGAAAAATGTTTAAAGGAAGGGCATAACTACAGTAGAATCCCAAAGGAAAGTGATAAACAATGTCCTCAGCCCAGGAATATGAAGCCACCACCAGTAAAACAAATATGGAGAACAAAGGAGCCAGCTAAAGTTACGACAGATGAAGTGAATCAGAAAAAGGTGAAGAAGCCAGCAAGGAAGTTGTGAATGTTTCTAAGCTAACTGAAAGTAAGGAAGATCATCAAAAAGAAGAGGAAGCAATGGAAACAAGCAGACAAGTGGATAAAGGGAAAATGAAGGCAGATGACACTCAAATGACCTATGCCAAAGCAATCATGTCCCCAGTGAAACAAAGGCCCCAAACAAGCTAGAGTACAGCTGTGATAGCAATCTTAAAACCACCTAATATAGGTGGGCAGTCTCAACATTGACATGTCTTGGATGGTATGGAATATAAGAGGTACCAACAAGAGATACAAATAAAAGGAGTTAGGTACCTATATAAAGGAGAATAATATAAAGCTAGTGGGGTTAGTGGAAACTAGAGTAAAGAAGGAAAAAGCAGTTCAGATTTCACAGTTAGTGACACCTGGATGGCAAGCTCAATAAAACTATGAATATGCAATAAATGGGAGAATTTTGGGATCCTTAGAGTTATGACATTACAGTTTTAGGGAAATCTGCTCAAACAATTCACTGCAGAGTTGTAAGCAAGCACAACAATATAAACTATCTTATGACAGTAGTATATGGTTTTAATACTACAGAAGAAAGGAAACCTTTATGGCAGCAATTGAAGACTGATGCACCTCAGAACACATAACCTTGGATTATCTGGGGAGATTTTAACTCTGTCTTAACAATTCAAGACAGAATCTATGGGAAAATAGTTACAAGGAATGAAATACAAGACTTCAATGAGTGTATGCAGACTCTGAATTTACATGAGCTGGCTTGGAGGGGAGACTACTATACATGGTCAAATAAACAACAAGGAACAGATAGAGTATATAGCTGGATTGATAGAGCTTTAGGGAATGATGAATGGATGCAAGAGTATGGGCATATGGAAGCAGAATATAGGCTCCCATTTATTTCAGACCATGCTCCAATGGTTATCTCTATCAGAAGGCAAGTACCAAATGGCAATATCCCTTTTAGATTCTTTAATGTCTGGGCAGAACATCCAAGATTTATGCCACTGGTAGAAGAAGTATGGAAAGAACAGCAAGATCAGGACTCTATGAAGAATATATGGCAAAAGCTGAAGATTCTAAAACCTTTGCTGAAGCAGATCAACAATAGTGAATTCAAGGGCATCACAGATAAGCTGGAATCAACTAGGAGTTTGCTACAGGATATTCAAGCTCAAATATCAAAAGGTTATTCAGATAAACTAGCTAATAAGGAAAAACAAGCTCTAGAGTATTTGGAGAAATGTTCCTTAATAGAAGAAAGCGTACTGCAACAGAAGGCTAGAGCTACATGGCTAAGACTTAGAGATACTAATTCTAAATACTTTTCAGCAGTAATGAAGGAAAAAAGGCAAAGGAAAGTGATCACAGAACTACAAGATTGCTTTGGAAACAAATTAACTGGCCAGCAGCAGATACAAGCAGAGATTATTAGCTTCTACAAGGCATTGATGGGATCAACAATAGGGAATTTACCAGCAGTCAATAGAGAAATAATGAAGAAGGGGCCAGTTCTTAATCATGAACAGCAGATAAACTTGGTGGCAGAAGTCACTGAGCATGAAATATATGAAGGGCTAACTGCAATTGGAAATGATAAAGCTCCAGGGGTAGATGGTTACAATGTAGTATTTTTCAAGAAAGGATGGCCAATAATAGCAGATAAAGTTTATCAAGCAGTCAAAAACTTCTTTGTCACAGGGAAGTTGTATAGGGCAGTGAACTGTACAGCCATCACTATCCTGCCTAAAGTCCCAAATCCCACTAACATCAGAGAATATAGACCTATAGCTTGTTGCACTGTGCTGTATAAACTGATAGCTAAGGTTCTTGCTAATAGAATACAGAAAGTCATTGCATCCATTATTTCAGAGACTCAGGCTGGATTCATCCCAGGAAGAAAGGTTGCAGATAATGTGACTCTTGCTCATGAACTAGTCAAAGCCTACTCTAGAAAGAATATCTCTCCTAGATGCTTTATCAAAGTGGACATCCAAAAAGCCTATGACACGGTAGAATGGAGATACCTGCATCAAATGTTGGAGGCACTGGGATTTCCCACTAAATTCATCAACTGGACCATGGAGTGTGTGACAACAGTGAATTACACAATTCTTGTTAATGGTGAAACAACAAAGCCTTTTGATGCAGCTAGGGGACTGAGACAAGGGGGCCCTATGTCACCCTTTTTATTTGCCATAGCTATGGAATATCTCAGCAGGAGTTTAAAGACCTTAAAGCAGGAGAAAGGATACCATCACCACCCTTTGTGTGCAAGGCTGAACTTAACTCACTTGAGCTTTGCAGATGACCTTCTGATCTTTGCAAGAGGAGGTATAACCTCAGCAAGTCAAGTTCATGATAGATTTCAGATCTTTTCAGCAGCTTCAAGACTTAGTGCTAATCTAGCAAAAAGTTCTATCTATTTTGGAGGAGTCAGTGAGGAGGTTCAAAAGGAGATTCAGAGAAAACTAGGGTACAGCCAAGGGTCATTGCCTTTTAAATACTTGGGCATCCCCCTTGACTCCAAGAAGCTATCTATCATGCAATGGCCGCCACTTATTGACAAAATAGTAGCAAGAATCTCATCTTGGACAGCTAGGAAGTTGTTATATGCAGGTAGAATTCAATTGGTTCAGCATGTTATCTTTGGTATCCAAGCATACTGGGCTCAAATTTTCATCATGCCAGCTAAAGTGGTCAAGACAATTGAGGCTTATTGCAGAAGTTATGTCTGGTCAGGGGAGAATGTAATTACAAAAAAGGCACTGGTATCTTGGGAGAGGATGTGTTCACCAAAAGCTACAGGGGGACTACACCTGGTTAATCTGGCATTGTGGAACAAAGAAGCAATAACAAAGTATACATGGGAGCTGGCAAATAAGAAGGACAAACTGTGGATTAAATGGATCCATAGTTACTACATTAAAGATCAGTCTTTTTATACTATGAGGGTGCCACAACAAACATCATGGATGCTGAAGAAAATATTTGAAGCAAGAAATAATATGGCAGGAATTAATGACAATCAAGATAAACAAAAGACAGTGATCAAGAAGGTATATATGCAGCTGATAGGGGAGATGCCAAAGGTAGCATGGAAGGGACTAATGTAATAAAAACAGGCTAGACCAAAAGCAGTATTTATACTGTGGTTGCTGATGCATGGAAGACTCCAAACTGCTGATAGGCTGAAGAAATGGAAGATTCAAGTAGATGACCTATGTTGTTTTTGTAAACAAGCTTTGGAAACAAAAGAGCATATGTTTGCAGAATGTGCATATGGCAGAGATTTGTGGAGCAGGCTCATGCAATGGATTCAAATGCAAGTTAGCTTATCTTCATGGACAGAATGGCATCAATGGATAGTACAGAAGACGAAGGGAAGATCGCAAATGGCTAGAATACTCAAAATGGTAGTTGCAGAATACGTGTATACTTTGTGGATAGAAAGAAATGCAAGAGTCTTTGAAAAAACAGCTACAACATGGGACATTCTTGCAAAGAAGGTGGCCTGTGTTTGTAGTATGAGAGCTGAGGGGTATACTAAAGTTTTGTTAGCAAAATGTAATTACTAATAGATATAGTTGATAGACAATTAGACGGAAGATAGTTGACTGTACCTAGTATGGAAGTTAGGTTGAGATGACCTACTGATTTGTAAATATTACTTTGGTGGTTAATATAAAGATTTAATTACCAAAAAGACCCACTAATTAAGTATATTGTCAGAGATGATCAAGATAAAATATCACTAATAATCAATTTAAATTTAAGGTAATTTCTAGCATTTTCACTCCAAACGTCATTTTATACCGCTGTTTTGATTAGTACGTACTTTTAATTGTTCCTCCCAAAGTTACTACGTGTTATCTATCTATCTATATCTATATCTATTTATCTATCTATCTATCTATATCTATATTATTATAAAAGCACAAATGTTAGACGCTAAATGTTGAACGACAAAAATATCCCCTAAATATTGGTTGACTTTTATGTCCTTAAAATATAAAATGTCTTCAAAATGATAATTTCATATAGTGTAAAATTGTAAAACTAGACCATATACGAATTTGCATAGAATCCTAATTGCTAGGCCTAAAGTAAATTGCATAAACTTCCAACTCCATTGGATCCTAATTTTTCGATTATGCCCAACTGTTTTCAAGCGCCAATTCCATATAGAATAATATTTATTTTTTACATTCTCGGTATTTTGATTTTAATTAATCTGACTCTTATGCCCATTAAAACTAAATTATTCTTTCAAACAATTGATTTTATTGTGAATAAAATTGTGATTTCAATAATTTATTTTGTGGACTTCAACTGCACTTGAACTTTGAGTTCTACGGGAATACTATCTCAAACACTAGTATTTAAGACTTAAATATTCATTAGGAATCAAAACGTCGAAACCAAATTAATCACGTAAGTTCTCACACAAAGAGTTCTAATGATTAAATGAGCCTTTTCCGAATTCTAGGTAAAAAGAGTTTACTCACATAAATTTTCTTTTGTTTGATTAATATATTTAGGAGAAACTTACACAAATGTCCCAAATAAATCTCAACTTACCAACCTCTAGCCATTAGTCATAGACTTACCAAAACTAGCCAACAAAAATTGAAAAACCAAATAATAGGGTTCTTTCTCTTAAAGAATCACATGCAAAAATCACCTTCCATATTTTTAAGCGTGATTAGCAACATTAGATACAAGACGGAAAGGGAATTTCATGGACGCGGTAGCAAATAAGGTGATGAAATACAAAAATCTATACAATATTCCAAAAATCTAAACAAAAAAGGAACTTTTTCAATGGGTATCGTTGAAATTCATTGAAAATATATAGATAAGTCAATATACAAAATTTGAGGGAGATTGGAGGTGATTTGGACTGGTTTTGTATCAAAATTCGTAATTAAATCGAGTTCAAAAAAGTCTTCTGCGACACATGTATCACGCATGTATCACACAGACAGGTATACATGGATATACATGTGATACACAATTGATACAAATATGATACATATGTGATACACAAATGATACACATATCATTTTTTTTTCATGTTCAACTTTTACTTCGAATTTTCAATTCAAACCACCTCAAAACTTTACCAAATCATCCCAAAACTGAGATTCAAGCTCCTTAAGTTGTGCCCAATCCATTTTAATAACACTCACTCAAAACAAAGCACAAATTTGATATTTTTTTGCTACAAATAGCTAATTGGCTAATTTGGATAATATTAGTAATATTTTATCAATTGGCCAATTTTTGTAATGAGCTACTTATAAATGGACATAGCTGGTAATTTCCCTATATTTAGCGTACAAAATTTATTTTGACATATTATTGTATTTGTATATTCTTATATACAATAACATTTTTGTCTGGTGAAGTTCTCCCACTATTCTCATTGACCGTAGCTTTAAAATATCTACTTTTTTTTCCTTCTTTTAATCAATAATATTATGGATATGCTTTTAATAAATCTTGAGCATATGTAAAATTTTACTCGTATCAGATAATTAGTAGTAACAAATTTGAGATAGATGCTTATTATATGAGATAGAAATAACTGATTGATAAAATTATGCTTGAGTGAGGTAAACATGTAGGTGATGAATATGGTGTTCGCAAACAATTTGTTACTTTAAGTTGTCAACTGGACCTTTTCTCATATATATTTTGTCAGCATTAATATTTTTCTGAAATATTTTTTTCTTTATTGTTATAAATGGCTTAGTTTTAAATATTTTTAGGACCCATTTATAATTAGTTATACTAAATATTATGAAATTCAATAATGTTAAATATTATGTATATTATTGAACTTCATAATATTCACGGACCTAAAATGTATCATACATATTCAATAATACGTAGTTTTAGAATATTTACGCAATGCATTTTCTAATATTCGAAACAAGATATTTCGTGCAACGCGCGTAGAGACTAGTACTATATTAAAAGCACGAAGGCCCTTAGCGAAATGTCATTCGCCTTTTTTACCCTTTTAAAAATAGATTTTACATTGAATAAAATTGTCATTTTATTTGTCTTCCTAATATTTAGGCCTTTTACACCAAGTAAAATTCTATTTATTATATCTTGTCTTATTTAAATTCCAAAAAAACTAAATTTAAAAATCAATGAAGAGTTTACCTTATATAAATAATTTACTTTAATTATGATAAAATTATAATTATACTTTTTCAAATATTTAGGGGAAAAGGCCATAGAAGAGGGCGGAGAGGCCGACAATTAACGTAAATTAACGTTTTCAAGTTATTAGAAGTACTTAATTTTGTTTGGCTAAAATCACTAACTTGAACTTTTCATGTTTCTATTTTGTTTACATTTTGGTTTTGTGAAAATAAATCATAATAACATTGCATATAATCAACTACTAAGTTTTTGAGCGTCCAAGAGTTGTTCTTACCGATTAAATTAATAGGAAAAATTAAATACTAAGGGTTCTCAGAATCTTTTTAACATTATTCGTTCACTATCACAAATCTATCTATCTATCTATATCTACGCTATATTAAAGGCACGAAAACCTTTAGCAAAATGTCGTTCGTCTTTTTTACCCTTTTAAGATAAAGTTCACGCTAGACAAAATGGTCATTTGATTGTTCTCCTAGCTAATATTTAGGAGAGTTTGAAATTAAATCTAATTTAATGCTTATTAAATCTTTTCTTATTTGAATTAAGTAAGAAGTTCTTATATTTAAGACTTTAAAATTATTAAATTTTACCTTATA
This sequence comes from Nicotiana attenuata, assembly GCF_001879085.1. Taxonomy (NCBI): domain Eukaryota; kingdom Viridiplantae; phylum Streptophyta; class Magnoliopsida; order Solanales; family Solanaceae; genus Nicotiana; species Nicotiana attenuata. The sequence goes on along the minus strand of NC_031990.1, from coordinate 51,985,629 downwards.
TAAATTTTACAATTAAAATATGATTAAGTAATACCAAATCTTTATGCGTATGAATTTTCTACAGTTGAACATTTTTTAGCTCAAAAGAGACTGTATAATTGTGCTAAATTTTAGGTGAACAATTATGATGTAAACAAAATAAAATAAAATAAAGATTGAAGAAAGAGCAAGCATTTTGCTTTGTTCTTTATCCCAAATCAGTAATTAACCTATAAATGTTGTGAGTAGTCTGTGAGATTAGTCCACTAACTATTAACTTTATTCTTCGATCAATAATTTGCTTAGATATAAATATTAATATAGATTTTAGAATATAATTAGAAAAAATAATTACAAAAATATTTAATAATAGTAAGAGCAAGAGAGAAAGAATGTAATTGACAAAAGTTATTTATTAACACTCCGACAAACGTAAAACGCAAAAGTTCGATTTTATTATTTGATAAAGGAGTTTTTGTGGATAAAAGTATATTTATAATTAAATATTTAAATATGGTATGAGATAATATTAATAATTCGAATCCTTAAAACAAAGATTTTTTTTAGTGATTAAAAAGATAATTAAATATTTGAATTAACTTTTTTTTTCAGATTTGAATTAACTAACTAGCAAAATAATCCAATTTTATTGCTTTCCAAATTCATCAAATGGGTAAAAATATTTTTCAAGTTTACGCAAATCTTAGAATACATAAATTATTTTTTATAAAAAGACCATCAGCGATAAAAGAAATAAGAATATGAACCAAAATCACTTATAGTATTAAGAATTAAATTGGTTAAAATGCAAACTTTAAGAAATAAGGATAAAATAGTAGAAGACAAAATGTATTCATAAAGAGATGTTAGGTGAGACACAATTAACATATTTGTATATCATATTATAAGATAACTACAACTATAAATTAATGTACAACTAATTTAATAAATCCATCATCTATGCATTTTCAGAAGATATTGAATACAATTACTATGTTAGTATGAGAAAAATAATTTTTTATTATTTTAACAAATATTACATTTTATTATAACGTCAATATATATACTATTAATTAATAGACACTATACATACGTGCAACGCACGAATCCTAAAACTAGTTAAATTAAAGGGTGAATGACACAGTTACCAACAAAAACAAAACTATCTTGCCTACCCATTTATTTTTCTACCCACCACACTAATTGCATTTCTTACCCATAGTAGTTTTGTCGGAAATTTTCTATTTTTTTTTCTCCAATTCTTTTTTATTTATATGTTTCTTTTCTTTTTTCCTTTTTTTCTTCTTTCTTTTCTCCTTTTTTTTTTTTCGTTTTCTTCTTTTTTTTTTCTTTTTTCTCTTTTTCTATTTATTTATTTTTGCCCAAATCGTATTATTGTTATTTTTATCACAACTTATTTTACACTCAATTTTGACTCCTTTATTTTTTTCCTTTATTTCTTGTTCCTTTTCTAATTCCATTTAACTCCTTTTTTTTATTTTCTTTATTTCTTGTTCCTTTTCTAATTTCATTTAACTTCTTTTCTTTATATTTTTTTCCTCTTCATAATCTAATTTCATTTGCTTTTTTCTCATTTTTTAATTCAATTATTAAACTGAAATAATATCAGTTGTCACTTGATCTAATTCACTTAATACCACACTGACTGCTGCTGAGCACCATAAATTACATAATCAGATTCTCTAAATCAACACGTGATTGCCATGCAAACCTTGATCTCCTTCCCTACAAATATCAGTACACACTCTACCTATAGAACAACACAACCAATTATGGAGCAAGAAAACATAATCTACAACCACCACATCTCCATATATACTAGTTAGAATAGAAATGATAATAAAATATTAAAAAATACAATAAAAGTATAAGTAGCAAAAAAGACTTTTAGTACCATATGATAGCAATATGGTATACATGTATACTAACTAGAATATTGCTGCAACTATGTGCGACTATACTAATGTACCAAAACATTAAAGGATGCAATAAAAGTATGAGAATATTACATGCTCGCATTGCAAGCAAAATATTCGCAAAACAACTTGCTCAGTATGTGTGCTAACAGGGTACATAGTTGTGTGGCCGTTCCAATAATTGCCTATAACTATAAAAACTATTACATAATACACATAATCTATGTCCATCGGCACACAAAAATCCCAGCACTGCAAATCATGTTCATATAAATCATTTCAAAGTACGATTCACTTAAAAATGCAGCTAAAACAACCAAAAAGATGTTCAAACTACTATATGATACCAATATGGCATAACTATGCTAACATGGTATACAATTTTACTGGTTAATTCCCTACAACTATATGACTATTCTACTATTACATAACACACATGCATAAAGAGAAAAATAAAAAAAAAATAGTGTACCACATGTTAATATAATAAAGTATTTCAAGATAATGTACTATATTACTATTGTTAAAAGAAAATCAAATAGTGTACCAATTAAATGCAGTTAATACTGTAACGACCCGACCGGTCGTTTTGAGCTTTAGCGCGTCGTTCGGCAGTTTGAGGCCATGAGCAGCTTCACTTCAGGTATTAAGACTTGTACGCGTGGTCGGAATTGAATTTTCAGGAAGTTCGGAGCTGATTTGGAAAGAGAATTCGCATTTCGGAAGCTTTAAGTTGGAAGAATTGACAAGGATTGGATTTTTGAGTAAACAACCTCGGAGCCAGGATTTGAAGGTTCCAGCAGGTTTGTATGATGATTATGGACTGGGTCGAATTTTGGATGACCCGGGAGCGTTCCGGCGCCTATTGTGGAAGTTAGCATTTTGGAGGAATTTCATAAGTTTGGGTTGAAGTGCATTTTAGTTTTACCGATGTCCGTCTGGGATTTCGAGTCTTTGGTATAGCTCCGTATGGTGATTCTGGTATTGGGAGCGCGATCGGAAGTGGATTTGGAGGTTCGTAGGTCATTTTGGAGTCGTTTGGCGAAAGTTAGATGATTACGATTTCTAAAATGAATATTCGTAGCTTGCTTTAGGCGCGACTTAATCTATCATCATGATTGTGTACACGTTCGCGTGACATAATTATGATTCTAAAAATAAATTGAGGTATGCGTTCGCGCAACTTCAACCAAACTTTCTTAATAATAATAAAGCGTTATTAATTGTGGACACGTACGTGTGACATGATTTTTGACGCGGCAAACAAAATGAGTAAACGTACGCGTGACTCGTTTCAGGATAATTTCTTAAATTAAAGCAATTAATGGGTGGATGCACATAGGTTCTAAAACAAGTAATTAGACAGTTTAATTGAGTCAGGTATGATTAAAGCGACCGTGCTAGAACCACGGAACTCGGGAATGCCTAACACCTTCTCCCGGGTTAACAGAATTCCTTACCCGGATTTCTGTGTTCGCAGACCGTAAATAGAGTCAAACTTCCTCGATTCGGGATTTTAAACCGGTGACTTGGGACACCATAAATTATGCCAAGTGGCGACTCTGATTTTGAATAAATAATCCTGTTTCGATTGTCACTTAAATTGAAAAAAACTCCCTTATCCCTTCCGGGGTAGTAAAAAGGAGGTGTGACAGCTCTGGCGACTCTGCTAGGGATGTCACGACCCAAAATTCACTAAGGGTCGTGATGGTGTCGGACACTGCTGTCAGGCAAGCCAACCAATTTACTTAATCAAATTCTCATTTTATTACTTTTGAAAATCTAAGATTTTTCCTTCAACTTTAGCAATTTAAAAGATAATTGTCTCAAATCTAATTAAATAATAATCAATCAATACAAAATATGTCAAAACCATCCCAGAACCCGGTGTCACAAGTGCATGAGCATCTACTGATAAGGACATAAAATACAATACAACATCCGTCCGGAATACAGTGGACAGAAAAGAAATATAATTTACTGGAAGGGACTTTACTAGCTGCGGGCCGCCTCGAATAATGCAACTCACCTAGTCCTCGAATCATTCGTGCTGCTATGCCCAGTAGGCCGCTAGAGTAACATATACCTGTGCAACAAAAATGCACAGAAGTGTAGTATGAGTACGTAAACAACGTGTACTCAATGAGTGTCCCGCCTAATCTCGAAGAAGTAGAGACAAGATGGTCGACTTCGACACATACTAAGGGTCCAATAATGTGATATCAATAAAATAATAAATCGCGGATTTCTATAAACATGATTTTTAATCCAATAGAAGGAAACAAGTAAACAATTAATTCTTTTATAGGCAATTTCCAAAATTCCTTTTCGTAATTATCCAAATGTTTTCAAGCCATGAAGAGGCAATAATAACTTAATCAAGTTCAAGGCAGCAACACAAGCATGCGCATATAATGCCGAGGCGACGGCCCGATCCAACAGAATTAAACTGTGCACTTGCCGAGGGTCGACGACGCGCCTATAGATGCATCTATTTAATCTGCCGAGGCGTTCGGCCCGTTCCAAAATAAACACGTAGAGACATGCGACCAAGAAGCCAACATGAAGCAATTATTCAAAGAAAAGCTAATTCTCTTTCAACAATTTACGAAAATGAGGTTTAGATCTTGTTAGAAATTCATTTACTATTTTGATGTGGTTTAAGCGATTCAACTATCCATAAGATTACAAATATTCAAAGTATAGCATGCTTTTGGATCCTAGGCTACCCGGACAATAGCATAATAGTAGCAACGCACGGACTCTCGTCACCTCGTGCGTACGTAGCCCCCCGCAATTAGGAGCACATAATCAATTATTTCACCTATGGGGACAATTCCTTCTTACAAGGTTAGAAAGGAGACTCACCTCGCTCCGAAGATCCATAACCGGCATTCCACGCCCTTCCGAAGACTCTAGTTGATGCACCACGCTCAAAAACTAGCCAACGGTCACGTAAATCCATTAATATATGCCCAATTAATCATTACAATCTAATTTATAGCAATTCCTAACTCCGATCGAAAAGTTGCCCAAAACGCCCTCGGGCCCACGTGCTCGGAATCCGAAATTTTTCGAAGATAAAGATTACCCATGACCTTAGGAACTCATATATATAATTTTCACTAAATTCCATACTCAATATCGTGGTTAAATTCCAAGAATATAATTTCTAGGTCTTTTCTACCAAAACCCCCAAATTTCAACCAATTTCATGCTCAAATCCTTACATAATTGATGTATTTAACTTAAAATGAATGGGGATATATTACCGTGACGTTGCTGACAAAAATCCCTCTCTTGAAGCTCCCCAAGAATCGCCCAAGCCATGAAAAATATGAGAGAAATGAACTCAACCCCGATTTTAAACAACCATTCTGCCCCAGCTATTTTCGCACCTGCGGTCCTTTGACCGCTTCTGCGGTTCCGCAGGTGCGATCCAAATACCGCTTCTGCGGTTCCTCTCAAGCCTCCCCGTTTTCGCTTCTGCGGCACTCCATCCGCAGATGCGGCCCCGCTTCTGCGGAACATTGACCGCATCTGCGGTCTTCTCCAGCTGCCCCTCTTCCGCTTCTGCGTCTATCCTTCCGCAGATGCGGTCCCGCTTCTACGGAATCTTGACCGCATCTGCGGTCCTCAAGCCTTGACCAACCTTCCGCTTCTGCGGCTTTCTTTCCACTTCTGCGGGCCGCTTCTGCGGCTAACACACCGCTGAAGCGAAAATACCAGCAACCAGATCCTTCAGCTGTCCAAAATACCAAATTTCGATCCGTTAAATCACCCGGAATCCACCCGAGGCCCCCGGGACCCCAACCAAACATACCAACTAATCCCGAAACACATTACGGACTTGCTCGAGGCCTCAAATCGCATCAAACAATGCTAAAATCATGAATTACACCCCGATTCAAGCTTTATGAACTTCGAAATTTCAAACTTCTACTTTCGATGTTTAAACCTATCAAATCATGTCCGATTGACCTCAAATTTTGCGTACAAGTCATATTCGATATTACAGACCTATTCCAACTTCCGGAACTGGATTCCGACCCCGATATCAAAAAGTCAACTTCCGGTCAAACTTCTCAAAACCTTCAAATTTCTATCTTTAGCCAAATGACTCCAAAATGACCTACGGACCTCCGAATTCACTTCCGATCGCGCTCCCAACTCCAGAATCACCATACGGAGCTATTCACACACTTGGAGTCCCAAACGGACATCGATAACACTGAAATGCACTTCAAGCCAAACTTATGGAATTTCTTCAAAAATGTTGACTTCCACAATAGGCGCCAAAATGCTCCCGGGTTATCCAAAACCCGATCCGGGCATACGCCCAAGTCCGAAATCATCATACGAACCTGCTGGAACCTTCAGATCCCGATTCCGAGGTCATTTAATCAAAATTCCAATCCTAGTTCATTCTTTCAACTTTAAGCTTCCGAAATGAGAATTCTCTTTCCAAATCAACTCTGGACTTCCCGAAATTCAATTCCGACCATGCGCACAAGTCACAATACCTGAAATGAAGCTGCTCATGACCTCAAGCTGCTGAACGGAGCGCTAGAACTCAAAACGACCAGTCGGGTCGTTACATTCTCTCCCACTTAAACATACGTTCGTCCTCGAACGTGCTGAGAACTACACTGAAGCAGTCTGAAATCACTGTTTAACACCTCATGCACCTTCCCGTGCTACCACAACTCAGTTGAGCGTATTTGCTCGATCAATTCTGAAGATTTTTCCTTTTATTCAAGCAGATAGGCCTTAGAGCCTAATTCCAACATCCGGAATTCTCTGTCAGGCCTGTTTCCAACATACGAACATCGTATCAATCACCACACGCTGCACCCAACCATGACTGCATAACTTCGCTGAATTCACACCTTGCATCACTTTACTCGCCGGACCACAATAACATTTTCTGATCAACTTAGTCGAAATTCCACGAATCTGATGCTCCCATTGCACCCCATAACATACATAGGTCTTACTCTAACTCTTACAATACCGCCACAACGGAAGAGATGTGCAGATATTCATAATCAACTGCCGAGTTAACCAATCATTGAGTCTATACTTCTGACAAGAAACATTACCACATTCTAAACCAGATCATGATCTTTTGTAACGACCCGGCCGGTCATTTTTGGAAATTACGCCCCGATCCCCCATTAATTGCTTCCCCTAAGTTCATTTCTGCTAATTTGGTTTGCCGGGACGTTCGGTGTTGAGTTTTGGAAAGTTTTGGGACACTTAGTCCCTAAATAAGAGCTTAAGTGTTGAAAACTGGTCCGTAGTCGGAACAGTATGAAGACGACCTCGGAATGAAAATCCGATGGTTCCGTTAGCTCCGTTAGGTGATTTCGGGGTTGGAAGCGTGTTCGGAATGTATTTTGGGAGCTCGTAGCTCATTTAGGCTTGAAATGCCGAAGTTTGAATTTTTGAAGTTTCCGGTCCGATAGTGAGTTTTTGATCCGAGGGTCGGATTGGAATTCTGGAAGTTGCAGTAGCTCCATCATGTCATTTGGGATGTGTGTGCAAAATTTTAGGTCATTCGGGCGAGGTTTGGTTAGGTTTTTGATCGAAAACGTGTTTGGTTGGAATTTGAGGTTGTTAGACTTGAATCTTTGGTTAATTCGGGTTTCCGGCGTTGTTTTAGGTGTTTTAAGGATTGGTACAAGTTCGAATAAGGTATTAGGTGGTATTGGTGCTTTTGGTTGAGGACCCGGGGGCCTCGGGATGATTTCGGGTGGTTGACGGAAAATTTTGAAGTTGAATGAATTGCTTAAGGTTCTGTCATCTTGGATTCCCGCTTCTCGCGGCTGGGAAGCGCAGAAGCGGAGCCGCAGAAGCGGCTAGACCACCGCAGGAGCGAAATTCGAGTGCTTCTTCAGTTTCCGCAGGTGTGCAAGTTTAACCGCAAAAGCGGTTACGCACCTGCGAGATAGTAGTCGCAGATGCGGTCCTTGGAATTTTGTTTGAAACCGCAGAAGCGGTAATGATTCCGCATAAGCGGCAACCGCAGGTGCGGTGAAGGGCCGCAGAAGCGAAAATCTTGACTTTAATGAAGAACCGCAGAAGCGGCTCGTGGTCCGTAGAAGCGGGACCGCAGAAGCGGTCCCTTGTCCGCAAAAGCGGAAACCCCTGGACAGAAATAGAGATGTCGAGGGTTTGAGTTCATAAGTTGCAAAATCAATTGAGAGCTCGGTTTAAGGCAATTTTTAGTGGGATTTGAAGTGAAGATCACTGGGTAACGTTTCTTTGGTCCCTTCTTGTTATATTTCATCATTATATAGTTAAATACACCATTGGAATTCGAATTTAGGATCAAAAATTGGATAATTTGGGGTAAAACTTCATTACCTAAACTATTGAGTTTTAAGTGGGCATTTGACCTCCGATTTGGGAGATTTTTATATGGTTAGACTCGTGAGAGTACGAGGGTTCTGAAAATGTGAAAATTATTCGATTCCGAGACGTTGGCTGGAGGGGCGTTTTGGTCATTTTACCTATTTTTGCGCCCTAGCTGTAAATTATTAGCGAAATCAGTTGTTTGCAATATTATTTACAATGTGTAATTGAATTGAATAGATTTGGGCCATTTGGAGTCGGATACTCGTGGCAAGAGCGTGGTTTCTATTGATATTGAGCCGGTTCGAGGTAAGTGGCTTGTCTAACCTTGTGTGGGGGAACTTTCCCCTTAGGATTTGTTATTTGTTGATTTGAGTGCCTTGTACGCGAGGTGACGGGCGCGTACTTGAGCCAATTGTTGAAAATCCGGTTTCCTTAAGATATTGAGATTGAGTTCCTTTCATATTTGCTTTATTCTACTTGCAATTATAACCTGTGCTAGATTAGGAAAGCATGTTTAGTTGATTTAACTTGCCTAATTACTTAAGTTTCCTTGACTGTACTACGTGGAGCATGCTAGGCCAGTACTACCTGTTGCTTGTCTTTTGTACTTCGTTTCCGTGTACCTTCTGGTTGTGATTGCGCATTTATATTGGGACTACGGATGTGGGATTCCGGTAGCTCCCCCCACCTTTGATTGTTTACTTTGGGACTGCGGGTTCGATTCCTGATATATCCCCCTGCACTTTTACTTTGGGACTACGGGTTCGATTCCCGATAGATCCCCCTGCACTTTTACTTCGGGACTGCGGGTTAGATTCCCGATAGATCCCCCTGCACATTGGCGGTTGGACTACGGGACGGTATCCCGGGAGATCCTTCGGATGTACACATATGATGGACTACGGGATGGTATCCCGGGAGATCCACTAGACAGTTGAGAAAAAGGGCTACAGGACGGTATCCTGGGAGACCCTCATTGCTATCATTGGTATTGAGCTGTGTTTACTCCGTGTTTATTCTGTACTCGTATAGTTGTTATAGCCTCGTTGACTTGTCTTATCTCACTGCTGTACTTATTATATCTGTCAGATTTTTATATTGTTAAATTATTATTATTATTATATTTTGTCTCAGTAGGGCCCTGACCTTCCTCGTCACTACCCAACCGAGGTTAGGCTTGGCACTTACTGAGTACCGCTATGGTGTACTCATGCCCTTCCTGCGCATGTTTTTTCATGTGCAGATCATCCAGGTACCTCCACTCAGGCGCACTATCAGTGAGGCAGGAGGACTACGGAGACTTCGAGGTAGATATGCTGCGTCCACAGACCGACGATTCTCCCTCTTATTCTATCTTTAGTACTTAGTTTTCCTTCTTTCGGTTGTTAGAAATTCTGGAGTTTGGAACCTATACTATACACTTCTGTAGCCTGTGTTGCCCGTGAGTTTCCGGGTTTTGGGAATTGTTTTAGACTTGTGATATTGAGTTGTACTTGCCAAGCGGCATTCAGTATAGTTTCCTTTAGATATTTGATTTGATTTTCTCTACTTTTCCGCAATTATTGTATTTCCGCAAATGTTAGGCTTACCTGGTCATGGGGACCAGGTGCCGTCATGACATGTTCACGGTTGGTGAACTAGGGTCGTGACAAGTTGGTATCAGAGCTCTAGGTTCATAGGAATCACGGAACACAGGCCGGTTTATTAGAATCTCGCTGATCGGTACGGAGACGTCTGTACTTATGTACGAGGGGCTATGTAACTGTTTAGGAAAAAAAATCTTCGTTTCATTTGAATTCCTTGTCGTGCGATATTTTGACATCAATTCTAAACTTCTGACTTCTATTCTCTCACAGATGGTGAGGACACGTGCCACTCGAGATGATCAGGCACCCGCGCCCCCTACTGCAGCCGTCAGAGGCCGGGGCCGGGGGAGAGGTCGAGGACGCGCACGTAGTGCAGCTAGAGCACCTGCGCGAGCTGCCGCCGAGGTACCACCAGCAGATCCAGCCGGAGCCCAGGCATCTGGCACACCTACTACTGCCACTAGTACTCCAGCGCTCCAGGAGACTTTGGCTCAGTTCATGAGCATGTACACCACCTTGGCTCAGGCGGGGTTGCTTCCCCTTGCTGCAGCCACATCCCAGGCCGGGAGAGGAGCACAGAATCCCGCCGTCCGCACTCCTGAGCAGCGAGTGCAGGTTGAGCAGGCTCCCGAGATTATTTCGGCACCGCCTACAGCACCAGTTCAGCCCGAGGATGGGTCAGCAGCTTCAGAGGACGAGCAGCGCAGGCTTGAGAGGTTTAAGAAGTATGATCCCCCAGTGTTCAGTGGATTAGCATCAGACGATGCCTTGGGATTTCTAGAGGAGTGTCATCGTATTCTTCGCACTATGGGCATAGTGGAGTCCAGCGGGGTTTCTTTCACTGCTTTCCAGCTTCGGGGAGCTGCTTATGATTGGTGGCTCACTTATGAGATAGACAGTCCGGTCGAGGCTGCTTCACTGACTTGGACCCAGTTCTCGGACATGTTTATGAGAGAGTTTGTTCCCTAGAGCCTCAGAGATTCATGGCGCGCAGAGTTTGAGCACTTGCGCCAGGGTGCTATGACAGTTTCAGAGTATGCCATCCGTTATACCAGGTTGGCCAGGCACGCACCGGCTTTGGTTGTTACAGTTTGAGAGAGAGTTCGCAGGTTCATTGAGGGCCTTATTCCGCCCATCAGGTCTAGCATGGCTTGAGAGTTGGAGATGGACATTCCTTATCAGCAGGTAGTGAGCATTGCTAGGAGGATTGAGGGTATGCTCGCCAGGGAGCGAGGAGAGAGGGAGGCCAAGAGGTCTCGAGAGTCGAGTCACTACTCTGGTGCCCGTACCTCGTCAACAGGTCGTTATGGTAGGGGTTATGCGGGTCGCCCTGTTCATTCAGCTCTTCCAGCAACCGGCAGTACTCCAGCTCCACCTGCACCTCAGGAGCCTTACTATGCACCTCCAGTTTCTAGGGCGCCTCCTGCGCGGGGTGTTTCCAGAGGTCAGTCCAGCAGGCCTAGTCCAAGCCAGTCACAGCCACCGCGTCCTCCCAGAGCTTGTTTCGAGTGCGGTGATACACGCCACATGGTTAGGGACTGCCCCAGACTTGGTAGGGGTGCATCTTCACAGACTGCTCAGCCGCAGCGCGCTCCTCAGACGTTCTCAGGCCATGATCAC
>NC_031990.1:51971324-51974127 GCF_001879085.1 Nicotiana attenuata | reverse complement strand
TGACAATATTGGCTATAGTATTTATATACAGGGTTTTGGGGATTGTTTTAGACTTGTGATAGTGAGTTGTACTTGCCAAGCGGCATTCAGTATAGTTTCCTTTAGATATTTGATTTGATTTTCTCTACTTTTCCGCAATTATTGTATTTCCGCAAATGTTAGGCTTACCTGGTCATGGGGACCAGGTGCCGTCATGACATGTTCACGGTTGGTGAACTAGGGTCGTGACATCTTTGCTCCTTAATATATTCCATATAGTCAGATTGCACTGATCCTGAATCTAATAATCCCATCTTACCCGGTACGAACCGCTCAGGCAATAAGCCACCCCGGACATAATCAAAAGTCTCATATGATGCCACAATGTGCCAATAGGTTATCAATTCGAATGCGATACCAAAGGAAAACGAACTCTGGAAGGAATTACCTAACTCCCGCACTAATACGGACTTTCCTTAGAAAATAGGAAGCGAGACGCACGAAAATAGCATATAGAAAACTATACTCAACCTCACACTGTTGCGGCGCGCAACCCGATCCAAACATAGATCTCACATAAGGAGATTGCACATCGAGCTAAATTTGCCCATTACTTTAAAATATCAAATTTCGGTCACAAGCACGCTAAGTGCATAATAACATCCCTGAGGGAACATGTAGCGCTATAAGCTACGAAACCCAAGCACAACTGAGGTGCGATATACAATCTGAATCTCAAGAGCCCTTTGGCTCATATAACATCATTTCTGCGCGGATCCTCAGCACGTAAGCAATTTCTCAAGCCGTCTCACAACCCACACGGTGCAACGTATCACTACACGAAATATCCGACAGCGAAATAACAGCCTGACTACTCCTCCACAAGGAGCACATATATCCTCATTTTATCGATATCATCACAAATCTTCATACTTGGTTTAATTGCTTCAATCAATCAAGTGACCACCTGCCACACTTATACAATCCTCCTGGGGGACACACTCCCACAACCTACCATAACAAATAGTTTGGTCTGTGAGCACGTGTCACGACCCAAAATCCACTAAGGGTCGTGGTGGCGCCGGACACCTCTGTCAGGCCAGCCAACTAGATTATCAATTAGTTCCTCTTTTAATACTTTTGAAAATCTAAGGTTTTTCCTTCCATTTTCATAAATAAAAGTTCACTACTTGAATTCAAATTTAAATAATAACAATTAGTACAAATCCGTTGAAACCCATCCCAGAAACCCGGTGTCACAAGTACATGAGCAACTATCGATAAGGAAAGTAAAATACAACATCTGTCCGAAATACAGTGGACAGGGAATAAATAATAAAATGCTGAAAGGAACTACACTGGCTGCGGGTCGTCTCGAACAATGCAGCTCACCTAGTCCCAGAGTCGTCCGTGCTGTTACGCCCAATAGGCTGCTAGAGGTATATATACCTGTGCAACAAAAATGCACAGAAGTGTAGTATGAGTACGTAATCAACGTGTACTCAGTGAGTATCCCGCCTAATACCGAAGGGGTAGAGACGAGATGGCCAACTACGACACTCACTAGAGGTCAATTAGCAATATTCTATAAGTGCGAGGAAAATCATGGATTTGTATAGAAGTTCTGATTGTGAAGCCAGAAAAACAGGTAACACCTTCAACAATAAATCCAGGGCTTCTAAAGTTTGTTCTTTATTTTCTTATCAGTTTATATCAAGCCACGTAGGGCCAATTCCACATTTACAATTTTCAAGTAACAGATAAACACGCGCAAATCATGCCGAGGTCGACGGCCCGCTCCAACAGAAATGTAAATTGTGCACTGCCGAGGGTCGAGCAGCACGAACCATAGATGCATCTATTCTCACCGAGGCGTTCGGCCCGTTCCATAAATAAACACATATCCTGCTCGCGGATCATCCATGCGACGCAGGCACACATAAAATACATGCTCAATCAGTCAAATAAGAACTTATCGGGGAATATTTATTCAAATAAAACCAATTCTCCTTTAACAATTCAAGAAATGAAGTTTAATCCTTTTAGAAATTTACTTACTAATTCGATGTGAGTTAAACAATTCGAGCTACCAATGGGTTCACAATTAATCCACGTGCAACATGCTTTTGGGTCCTAACTACCCGGACAATAGCATAATAGTAGCTACGCACGGACTCTCGTCACCTCGTGCGTACGTAGCCCCCACAAATAGGAGCACATAATCAATTACTTCACCTGTGGGGTAAATTCCCCCTCACAAGATTAGTAAGGAGACTCACCTCGCTCCGAAGACTCAAAACCGGCATTCTACATTCTTCCGAGGACTCCAATTGATGCACCACGCTCCAAGACTAGCCAATGGTTACGCAAATCCATTAATATATGCTCAAATATTCATTACAACTAATTTATAGCAATTCCTAACCCCGATTGGACAGTTGACCAAAACTCCCTCGGGCCCACGTGCCCGGAATCCAAAACTTTTCGAAGATAAAGTTTACCCATAACCTTAGGAACTCGAATATATAATTTTCTCTTAATTCCATACTCAAAATCGTAATCAAAATCCAAGATTTCTAATTTCCTAGGTTTTCAACCAAAACCCCAAATTTACACTAATTTCATACTTAAATCCATACATAATTGATATATTTAACACAAAAGTGATGGGGACAACTTACCTTGACATTGACGACGAAAATCCCCTCATTGAAGCTCTCCAAAATCGCCCCAAGCCATGAGAAATATGAGAGAAATGGCCAATCCCCGACTTTAAATTAACCTTCTGCCTCCAGGGATTTTCGCTTCTGCGGAAATAGTCCCG
>NC_031990.1:51928794-51971224 GCF_001879085.1 Nicotiana attenuata | reverse complement strand
TGAGTTTCATATTAAATTTTTGCAAAATTCCAAATGTAACAGATAAATGAGAAATATGATCATTAGAATGCTGGGTCTTCACGAGCATATCGTCTATATATACCTCCATAGTTTTTCCTAAATGTTCTTGGAACATTTTGGTGACCAACCTTTGATAGGTTGCTCCAGCATTCTTGAGACCAAAGGGCATTAATTTATAACAGTAAGTCCCCATGTCTGTGATGAAAGAAGTTTTATCTTCATCACTGGGGTCCATTTTTATTTGGTTGTACCCCGAATATGCATAAAAGAAACTTAAAAGTTCATGCCCTGCAGTTGCATCAATTAATTGATCTATATGAGGTAGAGGGAAGGAATCTTTTGGACAGGCTTTGTTAAGATCGGTATAATCTACACAAACCCGCCACTTACCGTTTTTCTTAGGTACGACGACCGTATTAGCCAACCAATCGGGGTACTTTACCTCACGGATTGACCCAATTTTTAATAGCTTTTGGACCTCCTCTTGAATCACCTGGTTTTTGAAAGCTCCTTGCTTTCTTTTCTTTTGTTTTACGGGTATGCAAGATGGGTCTTCATTTAGTTTGTGAGTCACTACATCCGGTGGTATTCCTGTCATATCAGCATGGGACCAAGCAAAACAATCCACGTTAGCTTTTAAGAATTCAATTAACATACCTCGCGTATCTGAGCTTAAGTTGGCTCCCACATAAACCTTTCGTTCAGGCCATTGTTCAAATAGTATCACAGGCTCGAGCTCCTCAATTGTTATTTTGATGTTTTCATTCTCTTCAGGCTCTTGAATCATATCAAGTCTCAAGTCTATATCTGTCTTTCCTCGTTCCGTTGTGGTTTGGTCTATGTCTTCTTTAACTTTATTTACAGCACTCGTATCTGTTACCATATTAATACTCCTAGCTGTATGTTGTTCCCCTCGAATTTGACAGATTCCCCATGGTGATGGGAATTTCATTACTTGATGTAGAGTTGACGGGACAGCGTCCATATTATGAATCCACGGTCTCCCCATGATTACATTATATGCCATCTCCATATCTACTACCTGAAATTTGGTATCTTTCATAACACCTTCTGCAAAAGTTGTTAGAATTACCTCTCCTTTAGTTACAACACTGGAATTATCGAATCCTGTTAGAGTATGCGCCTTTGGAATCATCTTATCCTCCGCTTGCATTTCACGTAGTACTCTTAATAGAATGATGTTTGCAGAACTTCCTGGATCAATCAAAACTCTTTTTACATTAATATCATGTATAAGTAAAGATACTACCAGAGCGTCGTTGTGGGGGGTGATCACTCCTTCTGTGTCTGCATCATTAGAAGTGATACTTTCATCCTCTAAGGTTTGACGCACTCGTTTCCCGTGCGTGATTGTGACTTTGGAAACTTTATTTGAAGCTGTGTATGTTACTCCATAAATATCTTCTCCCCCACTTATAACATTCACGGTTCTCTTGGGTGATGGGGGTTTTGGTGGCTCTTGCCTGTTTTTCATGTAGGCTTGCTTTCCTTTCTCGCTAAATAACTCAGTGAGATAACCTTGTTTCAATAGATGGTCCACTTCACTTTGTAAGAATCTACATTCTGAAGTCTTATGCCCGTGATATCATGAAATTCGCACCAATGATCTGGATTGCGCTTGTTTGGATTTGATCGCATCTCTTTCGGCCACCGTACCTTATCTCCCATGCTCCTTAAAACAGCTACGAGCTCGGAGGTAGTGACATTGAAATTATATCCACCAAATCTTGCCTTCAAACTTCCATCATCATCTCGTGCCCCGCGTATGTTTCGATTATTCGCAAACCTTGACGAGGAGCCTGATTCCCTGTTCCTTGATTTTTGATCATATCGTTGATTATCCTGTTTTGTTCGTGAATCTTTTCCTGCAGGACCCATATAAGGATCGTACCTATTTTTACCTGATCTTTTTTCAGTTTCAGATCTCCTTGAACTGCTTCTTTCTTCATGTTGAAATCGAGGCATGGTATCTTCTTCGATTCGCAACTTCGTACTGTACCTGTTATACACATCATTCCACGTGGTTGCAGGGAACTCTCAAAAGCTTTCTTAAGTCTTCTCGTGGCTTCAGAACTTTTAACATTTAGATTGCTCGCAAAAGCTATTGCAGCCCAATTATCTGGTACACGGGGTAAAGTCATTCGTTCACGTTGGAACCTATCAACAAAATCTCTAAGCAACTCTGTATCCCCTTGTTTGATTTTAAAGATGTCCTCCATTCTTTTTTCAACCTTTTGTGCTCCTGAGTGCGCCTTAATGAAAGAATCTGCAAACTCAGCAAAAGAGTTTACAGAGTTTTCAGGCAAAAGAGAATACCAGGTTAGTGCACCCTTGGTGAGTGTTTCACCAAATTTTTTGACCAACACGGACTCAATCTCCTGCTTGGTTAAATCATTTCCTTTGACCCCTGTAGTAAATGCTGTCACATGGTCACGTGGATCGGTTGTGCCGTCATATTTTGAAATGTCAGGCATTTTGAACTTTTTAGGGATTGAAAGGGGAGCATCACTTGGTTTCCAAGGTTGTTGTGAATATTTATCCGCATCTATTCCTTTGATTATTGGGGGAACTCCAGGGATTTGCTCGATGCGCTCGTTTTGTTCTTTGAGCTGTGTCTGCAAAGTTAGTACCAAATTTGTAAATGAGAATTATTTGTATTACCTGGATTCATTTCTCGTGGTTCAATGGGGGTTCCTTCGTTTGAATTAACAAGGCCAGAACGAGGATTCTCCAGCGTATTGTTATTAGGCGAAGGTGTGGACGGCGCAGCAGGTAACCGGCTAACTAGCGCCTGAAGAGCTTGGCTAACCCGTGCATCAATTATTCTTTGCAGAGCTTCTTCTGGTCCCTCAAAATGTTCTGATTGCTCTTGCTCATCAGCATGTGATTTAGGAGTGCCTTCACGAGATTGACGTGGTGAATTTTGAAGAGAAGGGACCACGTTAAAGTTCTGCAAATCTCCTTGATCTTGATGCATTTGATTTTCACGGTTTCCCAAGGTGTTTTCACTGTTATTATTGTCGTGTGACATGATGATAACAACAGATAGAATGTAACTTAAAAAGAATAGATTATCAGATTCCCGGTAACGGAACCAATTTGTTTAACCAAAAATATAATTTCGGTTAAAACTAGAATTTGAGATGAAAAATCGGGTTACTGATAATCAAGAGACCAAAAAAAGAATAATAGGCTTTCTGAGAATAATAATAAAGCAGCGAACAAGTTTTTATTTCAGTATGATATCAACCATGATCTTTTCCCAATACAACTTCCTCCTTTTATAGTTGATTCTAGACAAAGGAATGAAACCTAAGCTTTAATGAGACAATTATGGACAATAAATGATATTAAATGAGCCGTTACACAATCATTCCTATTAAATACCAATTTTCTAACGTATCAGGTATTTAATACTGAATTTGGACTCCTTTTTGTCTTCAGATCCATGTTTTCAATGCCTTTTGATTACGAGACTCGTATCTAAACTGCTTCTCGTGCCTGTTTCACTTCTTCTTCTCGTATCTGTCATCTCCCGTACCTTTTTCTTAATTGTTATACTTTGACTATTTGTCCAGTCCACGTGTCACGCCACGTCATTTAATATAAATTCAACTTTTTCCCAATACATTATCTTTCTTTCCATTCTTTTCCGTTGAACTCAGTCAAGCCAATCAAACGTCCTTTAATTAAAAGATAATTAAGCCATTCTCGGACCCTAAAATAACACATATATAAGTACAGAATGACGTAATCACATATATCATAATCTAGCCACGTTCTTTCTTGGAAAAACACTTGCAGCTATATCTTGGTCTTAATGAAGGAAAACAAAAAAAAAAAAATTAAAAAACATATAAGATGAATAGTCAACATCCAGCTTTTAGGCATTATTTGTCTTACCAAGCTTTAACCAAAACTCCCACTATTTATACATTGTTGCCTAGGTTGTTTCTGCCCTTTCTAAACAACACACTGAGCTAATTCACACTTTCAATGGTTTTTTGAATGATCATAAAAACCATGCAAAGCTACAATGATGACCCTTTGAACAACTATTACCTACAAACCCTTAGCAACCAACCAAATGATATTTCTGTTACCAAAATGACTACAACCTTAAACTGTGACACTACAACCTTAAGCCCTACAAATTCATTATCTAGTCATGACTTAAGTCCCAAAAATTGTTGTATAAAGAAACCAATCCGAAGAAGATCTCGAGCATCCAAGAAAACTCCAACCACTCATCTCAATGCAGATGTCTCGAATTTTCGAGCTTTAGTACAACAATTTACAGGATGTCACACTGCTAATACTTTCTTAGGAGCTCATAAAGGTCCAATTAACTTAAATTTTGGACTAGATGAGAATGAAGATTTTGATGCAGATAATTCAATTACTCATGATTTGTCTTCATTTGAATGTGATAATTACTGTGGTTTTAAGGTTCAGCCTCAGAGACAAAAGCAGCAGAAGGAGAAGAAGATGGTCAATATGGAAGATCAAGAACAAAAGGGAATGTGTTCAGTTGATCATAGAATTATTGGTTCAAGTTCAACGACCAATAGCAGTAGTCCTCCGATGGATTTTTTGACTTTAGATGATTTTGAATTGGAGAATCTTTCTATTCAAGATTTCACTGGAGAGTTTACTTCTACTGATGAAAATATTTGGGATGATGGTTATTTGATCTTTTAGTGCATAGTATATGCTTTTCTTTTAATTTTATTTTTTCGTTTTTTTTTTTAAATTTTCTTCTCTTTTTCTTTTCTACTTACTCTTTTGGGCATATAGCCAAGGTAAGAAGAAAATGAGAAAAAGATTGGTTGAGGATCAAAGTCTTCAATTTCTTTTTCAAATTTCAGTACCTTTTTTTTCTTGGATTTGTTAAGGTTTTTAGGTATTAGTTAAAAGAGGATGTTCATTATGTAAATATTTATCCTATTTAATGTCATCATTAAAGTTGTGATACTCACCTCTTGATTTAATGCGATTTGTGAGTTCTTGGTAGTATATATCAGGTAAATACAAAGAAAATTAATTGACCATGTATGTGATAGCCTTTTCTTTCTTCTGCTTTTTCTTGATTTTACAAACTTGATGTTCGTCTTTTAAGAAGCAATTTGGTCACACATCAATGAACATGAGAACTTAAACGACGACCCAGAGACAAGTCTACATCCACCACAGAACAATCCACATCAATGGAACTAGATTAGAAGACTTTTCCCCACCTCTCTCAACTCTTATCACTATAATTACAAGTAGAGGCGGATTCAGAATTTAAACTTTATGGGTTCAATCTTTATGTTATTGCATTGAACCTATTGTATTTTTAAAGTTATGGGATCATATAAACTACTTGTTACAATTTTAAAGAATTTTTACACATAAATTTATGCGTCGTGGCAAAAATACCGGGTTCAAAAGAATCCGGCAGCAATATTCTGCATCCGCCTCTGATTACTAGAGGTGAATCTCCGAAATTATTGGCACCCAATATTTACACTAGTCCAATGAATGCATAGGATGTGTTATTACTGTATTTTCATCACTTAACTATTGTTCATTAAATACTTGCTTTCACCTAAACTTTACATAACCATATAAAACTAGTGTACATAGTTGGTGTAAATTAGGTGTGAGTAATTATCTTCGACTGTCCCCATCTTCAGAGAGCTTGGTTGGTTTGTACTAAGACGAAGTCTATCAGCGCCCTACGAATCTTATGTCCTACTCTTTGTACTGTTATTTATATAACTTTTGGAGGAACATTGTTAAACATCCCTTAGTAGTGCATATATCTTCCAATTTAACCTATTAAAACGCCCTTTCTTCTTAGGGTAAATAGTTTGAACAACCCTTAACTTTTTATAAATCCTAATTCCAGCTTTTAAATAAGTTGTCGTCTTTTGGACTACTACTTCGGCTTCAACCAAATTCTTCCATCAAGTTTCACTTAACGTCAAAAGATATTGGTATGTATAAACTTAAAGGGAGCAGAAGAGCTTCTTAAGTCTCTTTGAAACGTAAATGGTCATTTTGATGATGCCTTTGCCTCCTTGAATATGTAAATGCTAGTTTTGGTGGCTATTAGTTTGCGCGCATGCACCTCAATTACTTACTCTGGTACTTGTTGCTTCCCACCAGTAGAGGTACCAGGCAACTTTGCCCGCTAATGCTTAGACAGATGACGATTAAATAAATTTTCCACAAGGGCAGTGAAGAACAAAGAGCATAACATTGATGCAGTGCTCAATATTCCTACAGAAGTAATATTCATATATCATTTCAACTTCCCAAAGAACAGAAGCCGCCAGCAACTGACTTATTACAGGTTATTCACTCACATAGTCGGTTTAACTTGTACAAATCAACAATCAAGAACAACACAATCCGCGTAAATATCTAAAACAAACAAAGATTGCAAGATGAATACGGCTTGATAAGATGGGTGACATGGTACAATATTAAGTTATTTCGAATGTTTGGGGCATATAGAAACACTATTCCATCATTAACGCCTTCCAGAGGCGACTGATTCAGAAGAGAAGAGATACTTCACTCGTGACAGAACAGAATCGTGGGCAGGATCGTATGGGTGGTCCTTTGAAGGAATCTCCAAAATGGCTGGAATTGGTTTATTATAACTATCAACCAAAAACCGTATCATGTTGGCAATCTGAAAAAAATAAACCAGGAGGAATAAGTTATATGAAATGCCAATTAGCTCTACTTTGGACCCTTGTTTTCAGTGAGTCTTCAGTTAACGAAAAGTGGATAGTTGCCCATGGACATAAAACTGCAGCCTAATAATTTTTAGTTATTATGGGTGATAGCGAAACTCCACCATATTACACAATGCTAGTGGGATTTATTTAGTAAACTGAACAGAAACTCAACAAAGATAAAAGAAGCAATTTGACAGCACCTCACAATCTCTGGTGTATCTAAAAACGATAATACTTCCAAGGACAAGTAAGAAACAGGAAGCGCTAAACTCGTAGTTTACTGAACAAGGCTCTGCTACTGATTCGACAGGGAGAGAGAGGGAAATTGATAGCTTTTTCTTACTCTTAGCAAACTATTGTCCTTTCCCTTTATATATTATGCCTATCAAAGGAGTATCTCCATTGCACATCCCCTTTGTCCCATGTTAACAAACAACTAGTTCAATACAGGCAGACACTGACAGGCTAACTCGGCAGTTTCAAACCTCTACTTCACAGTGTCTGATACAAGTTAAGAGGAGTGACTGACTGGTTTGAAAAGTACTTAACATTTCTTAACGCTGTTTGGAATGACTGCATGAACAGTTACTTTCTCATTTTGATGAATTTTAGACTGGCTTAAAAACTGAGATGGAGATCTACACCTCTTCACTTGTATTTTCCTTTCTTTCTTCCCTTTTCTTTTGTGTGTGTGTGATAAGGACACCTCTTCAATTGTATTTCATAACCAAACAAGGAAAATGAACTTAACAGTTAGCACTAACCTCTTGATTTCCCCTCCTGCCGTTTCCCCAACCAAGCACAGTATCACCTGATGGAGGTGATAGAGATTCGAGAAGCAGGCTTATATGGTTATAGTCAATTATCTATTTTTGCTTTTACAAGTCCAATGGGGTTTAGTTTTGGA
Source organism: Nicotiana attenuata (assembly GCF_001879085.1). Lineage (NCBI taxonomy): Eukaryota > Viridiplantae > Streptophyta > Magnoliopsida > Solanales > Solanaceae > Nicotiana > Nicotiana attenuata. Next base: position 51,963,541 of record NC_031990.1, on the reverse strand, counting down.
AGAGGAAATGCAAGCTGATTGATGTTATAGCGAGTGGCGGAACCACAGCCAATGAAGGGGTTTCAATTGAACGCACTTTGTTGGAAAACCGTACTGCATAAGTAGAGCAAAAAACAATTATTTCATATATATCCAAATTTTTGAATCTCCTTGAACATAAGGTTTTCATTATGGTGGCAAAGGTAGTTCAAAAATTGCTTTAGATCCTAGGTCCGAATTTTTTGAATCCACCTTGTTAAAATTACAGGTTCCGCCACTGGCTATAGCCACGGTAAGCTTAACTTCCAACTGGAAATATAGATTATACTACTTGTACTCTAGCAGGTTTCTGATATTAGCTTGAGAGCAACCAAAGTTGGACAGCCATTAGGTAGTTCAAAAGTTCAGAAAATGAAAGATTTCGATCAATCCAATTAGCCATCTACATTCCAACCTAATTTGACATAAACACTATATGACATAACTAACAGTTGAAACACGCAATCTTATTGTGGCGCTTGAGCAGAGCTCCACGAAATACACAACCAGCAACTGCTGATAATTTTCTCGACTACATAATAGACATGTAAAAATGATAAACCAAACATCAAATGAAAAAAGAATATAAAACTTACATATTGGCTGATTAACACAATTGCGACGTCCTCTCTTGTGGTGAATTCCTTAAAAGCATCTTCAATCTGCTTCACTGTTGTTTCTAAACATGAGATAGGAAATCTACATTACTTTCTATCCAAATATTGGAAAATGAAAAACTCTACCACTCAAAGGAGACGCCAGCTTCCATTATTCCATCCCTCATCAGCAACTAAATTAGAAATATTATTTGAGCCCATTATCAATAGAAAAGGTCAATCTGTCTGGTTATAGGGTCTAAACACATATGATTGACTCTATTCTGAGTTGAGCAAGAGAGTTAACCAAATAAAAAATGTATGGCATATATCTTTACATGTCAAAAAATATAATGACATACACTTATACAATTGAAAGTCATTTATTGAAATCACATTTGGGCTCCTTAAGCCATAATCATAATGACAAATCCTTTATACCGGGAGTACCATCTAGACACAGACATCAAGATATACCACTATGAGAACAACAATGTCGAAAATAAAGTGTTAATGCAAAATAGTACTTTGAGAGCTATTATTCAAGAGAACATTACATGCTAAATGTAAAAGCATAGCTGAAGCATGTAACATGAGACAAGCGGGGTTGCTCTGATGGTAAGCAACCTCCACTTCCAACCAAGAGGTTGTGAGTTCGAGTCTTCCCAAGAGCAAGGTGGGAAGTTCTTGGAGGGAAGGATGCCGAGGGTCTATTTGGAAACAGCCTCTCTATCCCAGGGTAGGGGTAAGGTCTGCGTACACACTACCCTCCTCAAACCCCACTAAGTGGGATTATACTGGGTTGTTGTTGTTGTTGTAGCTGAAGCATGTAACATAAACATAGTCATTTATTTCCTTCACTAGCCAAATGAATATTATTTCCTCCCAAGGTTAATTCCTCCTTTAGAAAGGAAGCTTGCAACATCTAAAAGTGTTGCATCCAAATTGCCATGGTCAAGAGCAGGATTTGCTTAAATATTTTCTTCTTTATCTTTTAATGACGCTCGGTAAAAACCAACAAGATGCTTTAGCGTACGACAAGTATGTACTTAATGACCCATCATGCCAAATCGATAGCATTCATTTTCCATATTCTTTTTACTTTGTCGACTGTTATCTTTCTCTTATTCTCTACGTTGTTATGCCCCTTCTACAGTTAGATCAAGATATGACCTGATGATAAGTGTAGTGCTTATTAAAGTCACCATGACCACAACACCACAACTATGGTCGCGGCTACATCCATAAGATCTATTAGCTGTTGTCTCATTCATTTCTGGAGATAGATGGAAAGCATGCTCCTAAGTGAAATTACATGGAGAAAAGATCACTGATGAGGATATGCTGGAGAAAATATTATCAACTTTTCATGCCTCAAATTTACTCCTACAACAACAATATCGTGAAAAACGTTTTAAGAAGTACTCAGAATTGATTTCATGTCTCTTAGTGGTTGAGCAAAATAACCAACTATTAGGGGAACAATCAAGAAATATCATGTTGGATCTAGTCCATTCCATGAAATGAACACGACACCTAATAGATCTTATGGAGTCATAGATGTGATCGTGGTGGCTACAATAAGCACTATACTAAGCATTAAGCCATTTGTCACCCCTAAGTGCGGCAAAATAGTGTAAAGAAGAGGAAGAAAGATTAACGTGGACAATAAAAATTATGAGGAATAAAGTTATCAATATGGCATGAAAGATCATCAGCTTCAGAGCATATTGGTGATCTTTACCAAGCATCATTAAAAGGTAAAAAAAAAATATTGAAACAAATATTTTATTCTTGACCATGGAAATTTTGGTACATTTAGATATTGTAGACATCCTCACTAAATGAGGCATTGACAAAATGATTGCTAACTACAAACTAGGGGTGTTCGTCCGTCGGTACGGTACGGTATATAGACATTTCAGTTCGGTAGTTTCGGTATTCGGTTTCCTAAAATCCTATATCGTACCTAATTAAATTCGGTATGGTTCGGTTTTCCTCATTTCGGTTTCGGTTTATTCGGTTTGGTAACTTCGGTTTATTCGGTTTGAATACTAACTAGTGCATATAGCCATACACTCTAATATTCTTAATTAAAGTATTCAAAAATACAAAACTGAAAATGTTTGTTGACAAAAATTTTATCCAAAACTAGCAAATATCGACCCAAATAGAGAAAATTGTACATAAAAGAATATTTGATCATTAGAAATGTCTTGTTACTTGTTTAGAGTTAATTGATGAACTTTGAGAATAAAGGAAAGTAAAATTTTAGAATTTTTATATTTATATTATAATTGATAATATGTGTTTTGTGTAATATAATATATATTTTGGTACAGTATCGGTATTTCGGTATTTTATTTTAAAATACCAAATACCATACCTAATACCAATTTTTTTTAAAAACTTAAACCAAATACCGTACCAAATACCAAAATACCGTATACCAAATACCAAAAATTTCGGTTTCGGTACGGTAATTCAGTATTTACCAAATTATGCACGGCCTTACTACAAACACACCGTGCAACATATTTCAATGGTGTTGAAATAATGATCATATGGGCAGGGCAGTGATAGAAACATTTGGAAATATGAACTATTTAATTTACATGCTTTAACAACAGTATTAGGCTTAGTTATGTGATGTTCTCTAAATTTGCATGTAAACTTTATTTTCTACATGATATTGTCTTAGCTTATCTTCTTATAGATTACATATATGTAATACAAATCTTATTTGACAAAGAAGGTGATAGTTTTGACCTAAATATGTCTGCAATCATTTATAAGTGTATGTGTCTTGCAGAACGTGCTACGAACACAATATTGAAAGATAGCAACTATTTTTCGCATTTGAACAATGAGAACTGCAATGGCCAGCATCTAGTACAAAACTAATTTTTTCTTTACTAACAAGAGTGTCACGACCCTAAACCCAGACCCGGTCGTGATGGCGCCTCTCGTGAAGACAAGGCCAGCCGACACAACACCCAATTCATTTTTTACAATTAAAATAACATAATATAAGTCATTAACATGATTAAATCCCAAAAGAAACAGTGAAACATATCAATCTTGGAGATCGGGCCAAAGTCTCCTGAAGACCTGGAATCACAATGGGCACAGCTGGTGCTGCTGGAGCGTCCACAACTGGGACATGATCCTGAACTGGGGCGGCTGGTGGATCTGCAGGTGCTGCCCCGGCTGCTGTGCGGGCTGCACCTCTACCCCTACCACGGCCTCGACCACGTCCTCGGCCTTTAGTGGCCCCAACTGATGGTACTGGTGGTCGTCCATCCTGACCGGTCGCTCGTCTCCCCACCATCTAGTGGACTCCGAAAATCTGCTGGTAGCTATCAACCCTCGCTAGCAGGACCTGAAGCGCCTAAATCTCAATCCGACCTAAACTCTAGCTCGCGATGTCTTTGCCCCTCGAATCGGCCTCCGGATGCTCCAAATCTCAATGAAGTCTCCTTGAATTCTCTCTTCAAAATCGCCCAAAAGCTCCAGAAATCGTGTTTAAAAATGGTGAAACTTCTTAAAATCGCGAAGGAAAGATTATATACATTCTGACCCAGGTTTTTCGCACCTGCGGTCCTAAACTCGCTCCTGCGTAACCGCTTCTGCCGTCTAGACCACCGCACCTGCGGTTTTCACTAAAGTCCTCAATTTCCGCATCTGCGATGCCTAACCCGCTTCCCTCAACCGCTTCTGCGGTTCCTGCCTTCGTAGGCTCTTTTCGCTTCTGCGCCTAGTCTCCCGCATCTACGGGGTCGCACCTGCGATCCTTCAACCGCAGATGCGGTTATGACAGCAACAATATGGCTTCAGCTTCCCAACTCAACTCCAAACCTTCCGTCAACCATCCGAAATCACCCTGAGGCCCCCGGGACCTCAACCAAAAGCACCAACAAGTCCTATACCACTATCCAAACTTATACCAATCTTCAAAACACCTCAAACAACATCGAATCAACCAAAACACATCGGATTCAAGCCTAAGGTTCTCAAAATCTTCCGAATTACGCTTTTGATCAAAAAGTCTACCAAACCACGTCCGAATGACCTGAAATTTTGCACACACATTCCAAATGACGCAACGATTCTACTGCAACTCCTGGAATTCCATTCCGACCCCTATATCAAAATCTCACCTATCAACCGGAAAACGCCAAAATACCCCTTTCGCCAATTCAAGCCTAAATCTACTACGCACCTCCAAAACACATTCCGATCACGCTCCTAAGTCTCAAATCACCTTCCGAAGCTATCCGAACCATCGAAATTCATATCCGTGCCCTCTAACACATAAGTCAATATCCGGTTGACTTTTCCAACTTAAGCTTCCTCAAAAGAGACTAAGTGTCTCAAATCTTACCAAAACCTTTCCGAACCCGAGCCAACCAACCCGATCACATATAGAACCGATAAACAAAGCAATAAGAAGCAGAAATGGAGGAAACGGAGCGGTAACTCATGAAACGACCGGCCTGGTCGTTACAAAGAGTATATTTGCAGTCAATCAAGTTAACAATATCAATACGTATGTCATTTTGATGCAGAGAAATATATACAGCCCAGAAGCAAATGAAAGATTCTCGAAGCTAATAGCGAACTGGTAATTCCAAACTTGAAACTTACTTGAATCCACAATGAGGTAATTTGTTTTTCTCCTCAAATCAACATTGCCAACTCCAGCCAGTAAAAATCCTGTAATTGTGTCCTACATTAACAAGTTATTTCCATAAGCATCAGTATGTCTAGATACTTAAAGTGGTCAATGCATAGACATAAATAAACAAAGAAACACAAGATTAAAAGTCCATTACCGACACAAGGGAAATAGAGCATAGTCTATCGATTTTAATCATACATAACAACGCCCAAAAATTTTATGATGAAAAGTTCACCTCATCGGCGATCATGGCAATAAGGGCTGAGTTGCTAGTTTTGATAGGAGCTCGGTTAGCCATCTGAAAGAACAAGGTTTCTGCAATCGCAGAAGATATCAAATAAGAAACAGTTTTAATCAAATACTAGAATCACAAAACAATCTTGAACTAACAAATTCAGATATCAAACTAAATCCTAAACTATTAACAAAACACCACCAAAAAGATCAGATGTAACTAAAGATTTAAACAAATTTCAAGTTCTAAATGAAATTGAATAAACTAATAACCAGATCGAAATCCTCTGAAATAACAGAATTGAATGCAAGAAGAAGTCTAGTAGTGCAAGTGCAACAGATTTTTCAGCTTACTTGGAAGTTTTGAGCTTAAATTGAGGATCCAATCTCTAGAGACGAATCGAGGAATGAAGAGGGAGAAGGCTGATGCTATTTGCTGAGAGTGTCGGCTAAGCCCCAAAAGTTCCAACGTGCTCACTACTGACCACCTCTTAGTTTAACACTTTAACCCAAAGAAAGAAAAAGAAAAGAAGCATTGTTACCTTGCCAGAAATCACACGACACATGTATATTCTTAGGGGTTGTTTGGTTGATGATATTGTAGTAGATCCGAACATAAGTTCGTATAAATAATATCAGCAAAGGCGACCCTCTCGAGTTTCCGGCTGTTTCCGTCATTAAAGTAGCCTTTCGTCGTCCTACCAAACGAAAGAAGTCACTATCAAACAGCTCGCCCTATTGAAGTACCAAAGGAATTTGGTTTCCCACATAAGCTAAAATACTTGTCACGTAATTAATGTAGTTTTCTATCAGCAGTATTAAACAATAATTGCATTAATTTATGGGGCAACTGCACATCTAGACTCTGTTTGGCCAAGCTTCTAAGAGGTCAAAAGTAATTTTTTTGTTAAACTTATTTGAAACTATAAGTTGTTTGGCCAAAATAGAGAAGTCTTTTAAGCAGCAGTTTTTCTGCTTTTGGGAAGAAGCTACAAATCGCAGAAAATTAACTTTTTCAAGACAAAAATATCCTTACTATAAAATTATATTTCTTCAATCATCCCATATTAATTTAACCTTTACTTTTTTTTCTTTCTACCATCCCTTTCTTTTCTTTTCTTCTCTTTTCTTTTCTTTTATATTTACCATATTTTTATTTTTCTTCTCTTATTCCTACTTGAATAATCTCTCTACTAAAAATAGATATCTTCTTTTCTCTTCTATCGTTTCTTTTTTTCTTTGTCTTCTATAACTCTTTGAAATAACAAGGCTAATCACCAGATCCAAGCACTTTCTTGTATGATTTCTTCCTCTTATAGTATACCAATATTTTATGATCTTCACTTTGTAGTTTTATTTATATATTTTCTTGGTGTGCATGCATATAATATAGTTGACATAATGCAATATTACCCAGTTTATTTTTCTCAAGAATAATCGATGGTGTTTTTTATACAATATAACTTGTAAGAACATGTATTCCTACTATTACTATTGCTTCTATATACTTATATTTTATATTGAATTTAATGGCTTTCTGGCCACTTGAACTTGTAGGGCTTTTAAAAGTCGATACATAAATTTTAAACTTTGCCATTTGAACATCGAACTCATGATTCCCTTAACTAATAAACACATTTGACCATTGAGCCTATGCGCGTGTATTACACATACATAGACATGTCCATCCGATCAGCAAATGACCAATGAATTTGTTACACTTCAAGGGCGCGAAAACAAAATCCAACTGATCGGGGTCCCCGCTCTATTATTCAACAGACCGACCAAAAAGTCACTCATTTTACCTCTTACCTCTCTCTATCCAAACCCTCCCCTCTTAAACCTAGCTTAGTAATGGCCTGAAAAATCAGCCACCCCTTCCAAAATCGATCAAGACAGTCGCCCATTATTTGGTTTTCATATATTATCTGTTAATCTCATTCTGGTCTGTGCTTTCGATTCCATTGACGTTATAGGATCTGAAGGTTAGATGTCTCTTTTGATGTCGTTTTCTCTTGTCATATGTTTTTTTATGAAATAATGTGTGATAGTCAGCTATATTTTATCTACATGCACAAACTATTTGGAATTTGGAATTTTAAATTAGGGTTTTTGGGGAAAACAGTCAAATCTTAACTTTACTTTAGGGATTTTGTCTCTTTTGATGTCGTTTACTATTTTGTCATCTAATTTCTTATGAAATAATATGTGATAGTCAAAGCTATTTTTTGTCTACATGCACAAAATATTTGTTATTATTTGGGATTTTAAATTAGGGAATTTATATTTTTCATGACTGATCGGGCATTTAGGATTAAAAAATTAGGGCTTTTTTGCATATCAAAATATTCTTGTCTCCCACTATGATAAAGTTATGGATTTTTAAGGTTAAGGTGTATCTGACTTGGCCTTTTTTTTATTATAGGTTTCAATGGTTGTATATGTGAAATTACAGTTTCATCATCTAGGGTGGTTAGTGGCCGACCCATTTATGAGGTATGTAAATGGGCATATTTGGCCAGTTATATTTCAGGCTGACATTGATGAATTGCATATAATTCGTTTTAATGAGTGGGCAAAGGATATGGGGTACTTAACAGTAGATAAATATGCATATAAAATTAACAAAAAAAAAAAGAGAATTTCTAAAATATGATGTTGATGTGTTAGCTTTGTGTAAAGACCTTAAGGATGAGGATTTTGTTGATGTGTATCTATGTCACACAATTAATACACTATGTGTTTATTTGGACCTGGATGAAATGTTGAGTAGTAGTGATATAAATGTGGACCTCACTAATGTTCAACCATGTTGCTTTAATGAAATGCCACATGGGCAAACAAGTGATGTTAATGTTAGGGCAACACACTCACCTAACAATGATATAAATAGGGGTGATAACACTCATGGGAAGGGTAAAGAGAGGGTTGCTGATATAGAAGAAGATATAGAAGAGGATACAGAAGGGTCTAGTGAAGATGAAGGTGAGTTCTACAACTTTCATTTAGCAATTGATTCTGAGGGTGATGTTGAGGGTGATGAGGGAAGTTCTGAGAGTGAGGATGGTCATTATGAAGCTATTTCTGATTATGATACAGATGAGTCATTATATGGTACTTATGAGTATATTCTTGGAGAGACAAGTGGTCTAGAACCTGAAGTTATTGCTGCTAGACATGCTAAAGTGAATGAAAAGAGTAGTAAATTAAGATCTAATGAAGTTGATACTGATGAGATACCTAGTGGACCTGTAGGTATAGACCCTGATTTTGAAGATATGTATAAGGATAGGAGTTCTAAATATGCTGAGAAGTTGGGAGGGGATGAGCAATACCTAGACAGTTCAGATCTAGGAAGTGAGGATACAAATGATGAAGTAGTTGAAGAAGATGAGGTACATAACCCTCAACCAAGAATATACAACAGCACGGTATACTTTGATCTTGCTTGCAAGAAAATTTGTTTCTAGTTGGAAATAGTTTTTGAAAGTGTTAAACAGTTCAGAACTGCTTTGCAAAATTATGTTGTACAAAGTAGAGTTCAAATTAAGTTGAGGCCTAATAAGCAACATATGGTTAGGGCAACATGTGTGAACTCAACAAGATGCAAATGGTATATTTTGGGAAGCTTGGAGGGACAACACGGGCAGCTAAACATTTCAAGGACAAGATTATCAACCAACCTAACAAAAGCTTAGGAAGTTGCACGATTTGATTAGGATAAAGTATGGTGTGTATGTGAAAAAATTCATATGTGTCGGGGCTAAACATCAGGTCATAGGTAAGTATCTGGGTGATAAAAAGCAGCAGTTTGCTAGAATGTATGATTATGCTGACATGCTGAGGTCTACAAACCCCGGCAACACTGTTGTGTTGAAGAATTCAAAGGAGACAATACCTGGTAAAGAGGTGTTTGTGGGGATCTATATTTGTATACATGTTTGCAAAGTAGGTTGGTTGGAAGGATATAGAAATGTTATTTGCTTTGATGGAGCATTTCTGAAGGGTGTGTGTAAATGTAAGATACTATCATGTATTGGTAAAGATGGTAACAACTAAATATACCTTGTTGTCTGGGCAGTGATTGAAAATGAGACAAAGAACACATGGTCATGGTTTTTTAGATGCGTGATGCATGATTTGCAGCTCACAAAATCCCAAGGTGAAGGGCTGACCATCATTTCTGATATGTAGAAGGTATATATTTCTTTTTATTCTTCCTGTAATTATTTTATATATGTTTATGATATTCTAACTCTTTTTCTTGTTGCTTAACGGACTTGCAATCTGTGGCTGAGTTGATGCCAAATGCTGAGCACAGAATGTAAGCAAGACACATATGGAACAACTGGAAACAAAAGTGGAAAGGTGAGGAAAAAAGGAATAAGTTTTGGGCCTGTGCAAGAGCTTCATTTGAAGCATATCTCAAGGCTAAGATAGATGAGTTGGCAGAATTGGGTGATAGTAAGATTTTTGAGGATTTACTTAAATACCCCAAAAAATATTTGTGGAGAATTCTCTAAAGATTGGAGTAAATGTGATTCTGTGGAGAACAACATATGTGAGACTTTCAACAGTTGGATCATGTCTGCTAGGCAAAAGTCTATCATAACCATGTTAGAAGAGATTAGAGTGAAGGTGATGGAGAGGATGACTACCATGAGAGAATTTGTAACAAGGTGGATTTATGATGTATCTCCTATGGCAATGGGTTACGTAGAGGAACAATCTCAATATGCAATTAGGCATGAATTTAAATGGAATGGGGATACTGAGTATGAGATACAACATGGGGTTTACAAACATATTGTTGACTTTGTCAACAATACATGCACATGCAGATCGTGGCAGCTTAAAGGAATACCATACTCCCATGCAATATGTGCAATATTTTTTAGGAGATTCGAGCTTGCTGACTATGTTGTTCACTGGTACATGAAAGAAACATACCTGAAGACTTTCAGTTGTTACATGTTACCAATATGGAGATGTGGCCATCAACTCAAAATCCCACTGTTGAGCCTCCTGTAATTACTAAGATGCCTGGTAGACCTAAGAAAAATAGAAAAAAAGCTCGAGATGAACCTAAAAAGAAGTTTAGTAAGAGATCAAGGAAAGGGACACCAATGACATGCTCTCATAGTAAGATATTAGGCCATAACAAGAAGGGGTATCCTATCATGGTTAATGATTAGAAAATGCATTCATTTTGTTTTTGTTTGTGACTTGTATTTTATTTGTTTCTATAACTTTTTTTTTGGAAATTTCATAAAGGACAAGGATCTGGAACTGCAGGTACCAGAAATGCTAATTCTACTCAAGGAACAACTCAACCATCAACTGCTGCAAGTAGTTCTAGAACTGATGGTACCAGAAATACTCAGGCTGCTCAAAGAACAACTCAACCATGAGCTGCTACAAGCGGTTATAGAACTGCTGGTACCATAAATACTCAACTATCTCAGGCTGCAGGTAGATCTGGAACTGCTGCTACCATAGATACTCAACCATCAGTTGTTGCAAGTGCATCTGTAAGTAATCATTTTTTACTTTAGTTAAGCTGTATTAGGACCATCATTTTTACATTATTAGATAGTACTTTATCCTATATCAGGATAATGGAAGTATGAGATCAAGGACTTCTGAGGATATTTTATATGGTGTTAGAGGAAGGCCAAGAGCTATTGGACCTCGAGGAAGACCAAGAAGTCTGGATTTGGTATCTTGTTTTGTGATTCAGGGACAATGATAGAAAGGGTAATTGATTTGGATTTGGAGTTTTATTTAGATATTAGTAGTTTGGGTGCTAATTTGACTTTCTATGCAGTGCGGATCAAGAGATGGGGTACTTTCTGGTCCTACAAAAATAGTGAGTGCTTGGCAGACTAATATTAATCTTGGATACAGTGCACCTGGACTAAGGTGGCAAGGAAAAAATGCTATAACACAAAGGCAACTTCAACAACAGTTGAGGAAAAGACAAACTCAAGCAAGCCTTAGCCAATCTTAAGTCCATTCTTCATCTCAACCAAGCCAGTCTCCATGTCCCAACTTGAGCCAATCTCAGCAAAACATCAACCACTCTCAACCATAATGATATGCTAAATGTTTATTTTTGTGATAGCTTAAGTCTGTTAGTTGCAAAACTTAATTTGTAGGTTAACTATGGATGTTTAAGTATGGCTTTTATTTTGGCACAATGTTTAAACAGTTTCTGCTACTAGACAACATTCAGTAGCTAATCTTGTCAACCAAGAAGGCCGATCGGACTTGGTTGTTTATATATGTATGCTTGTTTATGTCAAACATTGCTTTTCATTCCACCAAAATTCATCATACATTTTGTCATTATCATTGTATATAGGGTTATAAAGAAAATTACAATGATTAGTGCTAACTAGACTAAGAAGAAAATTACAATGATAAATGCTAATACAACAACTGAAGTTACAATGATCTTTACCCTCTTCCTACGCTGTAGTCGATCTCTCTCTCTAATTTTTGATAACAGCCCTGAAATCACTTGTTTGATCTGGAAGAGGTGGGTCAAACCACCTAAAAAATTACAAGAATTGTTTCGACCGTAATTTGAGCACCCATAAAACCTTTTTCCTGAATTTGTTGGCTTTCAAGTGATGCAAAATTTAGCTTCAACTCCACAATGACAAAATATAGGACTTTGCATCATTTTTATAGCCTGAAAAAAAGAAGAAAAAAATTAAATGGAGCTTCAGATTTTAGAACGGAAGAATGGAGCTTCAGATTCTATATAATGGAGGGATAATATTTTACAAGGAATGAATAAAACCCCACTTAAATACAACCCATTTTGGACCGTTGGGCGTAGGGCTGCTTATCGGGCGGATTGGGCGGTTATTTACTCTTAACGGTTTGGCTTATCGGTTATCGGCTTTTAGATGTATTAATTCGCTAGCCACCCGATAAGATATCGGGCGGATTGGTATCGGTTTAGCTCTTATCGGGCGGTTTATCGGCCTAATTCAATCTATATTGCACATGACGCAATTTACCAAATTTAGCGAGGGTCCAAAATTTGCTTCGTCGTGCTTCAAATGTATGCTGATGTTGGTCAAAGAATGGGATTTCTTGCTCTTGTTTTATAACTGCTCCAATTTTCTTGAGATGTCGCTCTAATTTCTAAACAATCCAAGAACACCTGCCGAAATGTGTGCGGACTGACGTTTTTTTTTTACATGCAAGCAAACCTGCAGATGTATGTGTTAAATCCAATTTAACAACATATTCTACTCGTTAAACTATCTCTTGTTTGTTAAGTTGTGGTACTTCCACTGCACCTACTGAAGGTGGTAAGAATACGTGAAGCAATCAAGTAAAATGTTTTTGGTTTGATAGGATTGAAAAGAATGCGCGAAGCAAGCAATTAAAATTTGTATAATAGTAAATTAGTAATAGAGAATAGAGATAGAGTACTGGAAGTGGAAGAAGAGTTTTTGATTATTTAATATATATATATGGATAAAAATAAATTATATATATATATATATATATATATATATATACATATATACATATTCTTAACGGGTTAATGGATTATCCGTTAAGAAAATTGAATAATCCGCCCCCGAACCAATAAGCCGTAATAAAAAAAATTTCAATCCATTCCCCGTCCGTTAAACCGTTAACCGGTACCAATAAGCCATTAAGCTTCGATTTCGGTTCGGTTTTCGGTTTCGGTTCGATTTTGAACACCCCTAGTTGGGCGTTTGGAAGAGGGCTCTCACGCTCCTGTGCGTTGTGTTCCTCACGCAGCAGGCTGATTAGGACCAACTGACGCCACATGGGCATGGTCAATGGTCAAATGTGTTTATTAGTTAAGGGAATCATGAATTCGAGTGTTCAAATGGGAATGTTTAAAGTTCATGTATCGTCTTTCAAATACCCTACAAGTTCAAATGGGAAACCTTAATATATATTACTTTATATTTTATAATTTATTATAATTACATAGAAATAAAAAATTAATTAAATTCTTTTATAATAAAAATACTTAAGATTTCTCTTTTTTAAATAATGCTAATGTAAACTAATCTTTATTGTTCTTTATCGTAATTTGATACTCAAATGTACTTTTTGGAAAGATTGGCCAAACACAATTCACTTATCAAATATCACAAAAAGTACTTCTGAACGAATTGGCCAAACACAAACTGCTAATATCTAAAAAGTACTTTTCCGAAAAATCACTTTTGAACAAAGTACTTTTCAAAATAAGTAGTTTTTGACAACTTGACAAACGAGCTCCTAGTTATTCTCAGGGGTGCTGTTTAGAGATTAGTCAATACTTATTTTATTCTGAAATTTTAAACTAAAAATCTTTAACTTAGGACAATTCAGGATATATTTTCCCAAAAAATTAAACTGAAAAACTGAAATTTAGGACGTACTAGCTAATTCTTAAATAGCAGCCCTTTAAAGTAGCTATCTAGTGTTATTTCTACTTAATTTATGCAAAAAATATACATATTTTAAAATAAAAATAGCATAGAATAAAAGATGTTACATTAGCAAATGCGAAAATTAAGTTATTAAAAACAAAAATAATCTTTTAATAATAAGTATTTCACATATAATATCTAATTAATTACTTCATAGCAGTGTCTCCATTTATTAATTAGCAATTAGCAACAATTGGAGCATTATGTTCCCACAAAACTACTCCTCAGGATAGTTTGATGGCCAACATCACCTAAGGCTTAAGTAAGGAAGTTGATAATGTTGATGCATAAGGGGTTATGGCCAAGCAGCTCATCAGCTGCTGTTTTGCAGCCAACAATTGGGCTTTCACGTCAACCCAAATTCCTCAAAATCAAAGCTAGTTTTTCCAGCTACCCTCTTGCCAGCAAGATTATGGTTAGAAGTAAGCAATCTACTCCCTCTTCCTTCCTTGTATTTTATCTCATTTCTTCGTATTTTTTTTTTTTTTTTTTTTTTTTTTTTTGTAATTTCTGATATATTTATTGATGTTGAGTTTGTTATATCAAGAACTGTGCTTTATCCTAAAAGAGGTTCACTTGGCGTGAATTCTTTCCCCACCTAACGGAAAGGAACTTTAATCTTTTTTCTTTTGTTCACTTGGGGTAGGAGGTGTCTTATTGATTTAAAGAAATTTTATTTTATCCTTCGCTGGAAGGAAATTTGTCTTCTCCGTTCAGTTTTCTTATCTTGTTAAGTCCAGTTGATTGTACTCCACCTGAGCCCCTTATCTCTGAAATGGTGGAAAGTTCTTGGGAGCTTTTCTGTCCACTATATATTTCTGTAAAATATGATCTTTGTTTCCAATAACTGAATCAAGTACTTATCCTGTCGAATATGATAATGTCTTTAATGCTTGACGAGATAATCTGGATATCTGATGGGATGAAATTCGAGAAATCTGGATACTAGGTTAGGTTAACTGGATGGATGAAATTCGATTACTTTCTTTTAGCCCAGATTTTCTTCTCTGCCTAATGTCGTTGGAGCTAGAAAAATATAAGATGCTTGTCAAAATATAATGCAAATAAAAGATGACATTAGCTTCTCAGAGGTGGTATCGGAATGAAAGTTTACTGCTTGAATCAATATTAGAGAAATGATTATCCCCGTCAAACATGTGTTAGTTATAAGTTTTACCTAAGGCTTATGAAAGCTAAACCTTTAAGGTTTTTGAAGCTTGGATACAACATCTGGAGGTCCAAGCCAAAACTTTGTTGACTTACTTTCTTTCCCAAGAAAGGGTGAGCAGACATGAAACTAGAAAGATAATAAGTTTGTTGGCACTTATTGTAGTCTGAGTACTGTTTGGCACCAGTAATGTACAACCCACTGCTTGCTTGCTGTTTCTGACCAAACAGTGAGAATGAGATCTTGTAACAAGTGATAAGCCTCATAGAATTGTATGTTTTTTTATGCATTATCTTGCCTCTGCAGAGATGCAGTAATACTAACTAATAAGACTCCTCGGAGCTTACGTTTCTTTATGCTATATCTTGTCTCTGCAATCTGATACTAATAAAAAAAGTAGACATCACAACATTGTATATGTTGATTGGACCGGGTGGCTTTGGTGAAACCATCAATCCATCATTGTGAAGATTCAGGACTTTGATCTTGTACTGCCTATGCAATGGTTACATTTTTCTGCTTCATATAGGTGATAAAAGCTAGTGATGCTCTTCCATAGTGGTCGTGGTGGGAATAAATTGCATCAGCTTCTTAGTCTCCATGATTTCGCAACAATTATGCTGCTTCTTGTTGAAGAAGTTCCTCAATGATGCTGGCTCTATACAATTACCTGGTTCAAACTGTGTATCAGGCTGAATAGATTTCAGATCCTTTGTTTGAGTAGTTATGATGTTTGACATAAGTATACACATCATGTTGTAGGATAACATCCCAATTTTCGAGCTTAAAGGGCCTGAAATTAAAAGGGGCTGCAGGCTTGTAGTGCTTCAGCTAGGCATTATTTGAAACGTACAGCTCCTGGCTCTAGCTTTTCACTATAGTTCGCAAAGGAGTAAAATAGTGATATTAGAAAGCAATTACTATGTAAAATCCATTCTGACCATCCTTAAAATTCCAAAGTTAAGAAGAGTGTTGTCTTTGAGGACTGGAAGTGGTCATTACAGATATTTGCTTCTAGAAATAAAATAAAAAATTAAAAAAACAAGGTTACGTCGAAGGAGAGATATATCTCCATGTAATTCCATGAATTTCCCTTTAGGAACTATTTTCAATATCAGTTGGCGAGAAAGATGTTGGCTTTAGCGTTGCTTTTGGCCTTATCCATTTTGAGGGTAGAGAATGTCTAGACTGCAAGATACCCCATAGGATATTGTAAATATAGTAATGACGATAAAACAAGAATGTGTGTGCTAATTGAACCGGCTCTGGTGCTATGAAGGTGAAGTGATTATATGGTACTCCGAATTCTATCTTTTGTGTGTGCATCGTATTCTCTTTATTCTGTTCTTCCTTCCTCAAAAGCAACTCACTTTTTTTTTATTGTTCAAAAGCAACTCACCTTTTGATTCATCAGTAGAAATAGGCAATTACGGAGCACTTTAATGATTGATCAATGAGAATTGTGTAAACTGTAAACTTATTACCCTACATTTGCTAAGCATTACTCTCTTTTGTTCCTCCTTTTAAACTATTGCCTTCTGCTACAATGTTGTGTAAATAGACAGGCAAGAGACAAGATGATGAGTAGTAAACTCTAAGGACTTCTAGTTAGTAATATACATATACTGGAAACTTTCCTGGTGCTGCACAAAGAAGAGTCTCGAGAAAATTTCTTTTGCTGATACCACTAGAATGATAGGTTCTATAATTTAACTATATTAAGATGTTCTACCTTTAAGCATTAAGATGTCATTAGACACGATAGTTCTCATTCTACCAAGTTGTAAATGTATGAATGATGGTTTTTTATGAAAAAGATTAGTTTTGGAGCACTGAAACATTAGCTGCTTTTCAATTTCACACTCAGCTGCAAGTTCGCAATTTTCTTGCTCTCTGAGATACACATTTTTTTATTCAAAAGTTCTGGTTCTGTGAAGTTCTAAACTTTCTGTCTTATTCTGAACCATAGATTTACCATACTCTGCTGATGAAAGTTGTCTGGAGAAGATATTTTCAAATTTTGGCCAGGTGGCTGAAGGTACATGCCATTTCGGGGAGATAAGTTTCTTTTCTATTTTACTTTCTTCTTGTGGTTGAAACCTGCATTCTTAAATGTGTCTACTTCCCTTACCAGTTAAGGTGGTGAAGGATGAAGTGACCCGGAGATCAAAAGGATATGCATTTATTCAGTACACTTGTCAAGAAAATGCCATGCTTGCTCTTGATAGCATGGATCACAAGGTTATACCCCACTGAATTTGTTTTGGTTCTTAATTGTTGTGCAGTGTTTTTCTTTTTTCTCAAATTCTGTCTTCCCTTGTCAGTACCTCAATGGGAGGGTCATTTTTGTGGAAATTGCGAAGCCAACAAATAAAGACTTTGGCAGATACCCCAAAACTTGTGGACCACCTGAGGAAAGATTGCCATCTGAAAATGAGGTTCCAGATTTGAAAGAAAATCGTTAAGGCTTACACCGGTGTTAGAACGTTATTGCTAGATGAATGACAGCCGCAGGTACTCATTCTGGCAACTAATTTCTGATGCAGCTTCTTGTGGTCTTAATGTAAATTCTATTGCGGGAAAGTACAATTTTAGGTCATTCTGTTGGGATTAGTTTACTTTGTCTGTCATTGGAACCTCTGGTTTGCATCTGTAAGTCCAGGTTTACGTTGTATTTGTTCTCTAAGGCATAGAAGTAGAAGAGGCTAAGCATATTTTGTGTCATCTTACAAAACTCATACTTAGAATAATGTATATTAATAGCATACACTTGCTTTGTCAAACTTGGGTGTAACTCGTTAGATCAAGGTCTACTAGTATATCTGGCTTTTGACTTGGTGAAAATGAACCATGATGTATTGAACTCTTACAAGAATCTAGACTAGAGAGTTGAGTAAATGAACCATGTGTGTAAAGGGGAGTTGAGTTCAATCTTGGGACAACTGAGGTTACGAATTAGCTGCTTTTCTGTTTGACTTAGCTGTAATCGTTTGGATTATGAAATAAAATTGTAGATCAACTATAGTTTAAGCAACTGAGTATCTCATGAATGATACGATTTATTAGTTAAATTTGTTTTTTGAATTAATTAGTAGGTAAGCAGCTTATATGACTACAACGTGGAAGCCCAGCAAAGTTGAAGAACCTTTGAAGTACTTATTCTTTATGAATATCTCAGGAATATTCTTAAGAAGCTTCTTTTTTGACTATTTCAAAAGTTAGCTGTTATTAATGGAATATTCCACTCTTTGGAAATATTCTTTCTAGTCAATGTTACAAGATTTTTAATGTTTTTACACCATTAAAAAAATATTTAATTGTATTAATTATAAGAATATTTTTTTCTAAATTATCTTTTTGAAACATCTCACTTTAACAACACTTTATTATTTGGAACAGAAGGTTTAAATTTGATGAAAATTTACCACACGTCTTGCTACACCGGGGTCATAATTTTATTTTACCGAAAAGAGTCAAATATATTTTTTTACTATCAAAAATTGTTTAAATTTACCCTTCGTTATACTATTTGGTCATTTCTATCCCTACTGTTATACTATTAAACAAATTTGTCCTTAATTTTAACTATACTTGTTAAACGGGCCGGCAAGCCCACTGACAACCCGGTTCGACCCGATTCAGCCCAGTCCGCTAGGGGGTGGGACGGGTTGGGGAGGGTTGGGGGAGCCGGACGGGGACGGGTCTATGTTGGTAACTGGTGCCCCGGAACTTGGTTAGCCCGGTTACCCACTATCGGGTTTTTACCGAGCTATCACCCGGTCCGGCCCGGTTATCATTGGCCAAATTTTTTATTTTAAAATTTTTTTACCGTTGGGCAACAGCCACTTTTTGCAAATTTTGTCATTTCAGCCTACCCCCTTAAGAAAATAGCCCCCCACCCCTAATAATTAATAAATTAATATTTTAACCTTTTAAAACTATAAATAGCCCCCTCCCCCCTCCCCTTCTTCTTCATTTTTTTCTCACAATTTGCTCTCTTACTACTCTAATTCTCTCTCGATAATATTGCTCATTGCTCTCAAGTTCTCAATTACTTATTCTTTCAAGTTTCATCAAATATTTACTTTAGTCACTACAAAATTATAATTATCAAATATCAAGTCTTCAAGTGAAGTGTGGTATCAATATTCAATATCGTCAAATATCAATTGAAGTGTGATATCAAATCGAGTGCAGAATCCCGATACACTCGTTCCATCTCTTTCTCTTCTTTGATTTATATTTTTATTTTATTATTTAGAATTTTTAATTTAATTTACATAATGGATATATTTAGAGCAGCCAAAAAAGTGTGTACTGGTAGGGGTGGTAGTAGTAAGAGTAAAAATCCTAAAAGATTAAGAGGTGGTACTGATTCTTCTAGTAGCTTTACACTAATTTCTGAAAGTTCACCTGAAAATTTAAATGTAGATTATGAGCAACTTCAAGAAGATTATGGTATAAATGATAATTTAGATGATTTTCAATCACCTGATAATCTTGAAACACCACCAGCTACACTTGGTAATGCTAGTCAAAATATTAGGGGTGGAGGTCGTGGTGATACAGGTAAGCCTCCCCTCCATATTAAGAGGAATCGAAGATTAAGAAGTAAAGTGTTGGAATTTTTTTGAAAGACTAGAAGAAGATAAAAATTATGTAAGATGTTAAATTTGTAAGGAAGTTTATAAACATGAGACCGGAGGTAAGCAATGGGGAACGGTTCAACTTCGTAGGCACATGGTAGATAACCACACTATTGCATGGGGTTGATGAGGAAGGTGGGCAACAAAAACTTAACCTGGGTACTGACGGTTTAATCGGTAAATACGATATAGTGAAAGATCAGGATGAATTAGCTAAAATGATTTTTTTAGGTTGTTTACCTTTTAGTTTTACTGCTTCACCATATCTTGTTACTTATATTCAAAGAATTTATAACCCTTTGTTTAAATGTATTCCTAGAAGTACTTGTAGAGCTGATATCTTTAGGCTTTTTGTAAAATATCAGATATATATCCGTCATTTGTTCGCCAGTCTTTCTCGTAGAGTTTCTCTTACTTCTAATATTGGTCGTGCTGTTAATGAAAATGATTATTTGACTATTACATGTCATTGGATAGATGATAATTTTTTGTATTCAAAAAACGTATTATTGCTTTGAAATATGATGAAGATCAAAGTCATACTGGTCATTTATAAGTAATATTATCCATGACGTTGCTATAGTTTATAATCTTTCAGAAAAAGTTTTGTGTATGTCATTTGATAATACTTCTAACAATAATTCTGCTATTATACTCTTAGCATTGCTTGGACTCTATGGAATGAAAGAAATAGAAGATGTTTTGATGGCAAAAAGGAGAAGCTGCAATTTGTTAAATACAATTGCTTACATTACGTGTACTACTGGAGAGATGGAAATATTGTACTGTATTTACATAACATGCTGGAAATGCTTGATTGTTTAGGGTTTTAATGTTCTTCAGCTAGCTTTCTTTATGTAATTTTATAGTATCAGCTTGATACTGTTTTCTGTTTAATAAGATCCTCCCTTATCAACAAAAAAAAAAATAATTCTGCTATTACACTATTAAAATTGCATTTACACCCAACACTTCGTAAAATATTTCATGTGAGGTGTGTATGTATATTCATAATTTAGTTATTAAGAGTGGCCTTGAATTATTTAGAAATGAGATCACTTTAGTTAGAAGAGTTGTTGGGGTAATTCAAGGAATTAACAGAAGTGCTAGATTAAATGATTTAAAAGATAAATGTGGACAATATGGACTAAAATCAAGACTTATGCCTGAAGAAATAGTTACTAGGTGGAATTATACTTATTTATTCTTAAGATATTGTTATAAATATAAAATGCCTATAACTGAAGTTGCTAATTCTCATTGTACCGATCCTAATCGTTTGTTAAAATCTAGAACTTGGGATGTCATTGAAGATGTTGTAAAATTCTTCCAAAAATTTTATGTAGCTATTCTTGAGTATTCTATAGCTTATTATCCTACTATTACAAATGGTTTAGTTCATATTGCTGAAATTTCTCTTTTACTCCATAATTTGAAGAAGAAAGAAGGATATAGTTATGTTGTTGAATCTATGCTAGATAAATTTAAGAAATATTTCTACCCAATTCCCTCTATTTACCTAATTGGTGCTATTTTAAACCCTTCTATCAAAATGGAAACTTGTTGCCAATTAATCACTGTTTTATATGTTTATATGAATATTGGACCAACTGAAACCCTTTATGTTGAAACTTGTATTTTTGATCTACACAAACATTTTCAAACTTTATATAATTATTATGCTAACATTGTTGATGCTTTTGCTGCTGTAGATGCAAAAATTCCTTCAAGTTCAGTTTCAACATCTGCTTCCGGTGCTTTCGAGGGTAATGATGGTGTGGAAGATTATTTGATTTGGTCTACACTAGGACATCATCAACATACCAGTAGTAGGAATATTGATGAACTCCAATTCTACTTGCAAAAGTCACCTGAGACCCGCACAAAAGAATTTCTACCGCTGAGTTGGTGGAGGAGCAACTCAAATCAATTTCATGTTCTTTCGGCCATGGCTCGAGACGTGCTAAATGTACGAATTTCAATAGTCGCATCAGAGAGCGCATTTAGCCAAGCAAGGCAGCAACTAGGAGATACCCGTCATTCATTGGGCAGCAACGCTTTGGAAATTCTAGTGTGCTTCAGAGATTGGATAAGATCAGAATGGCGAAATCAAGGGCGCGAAGAGGTAGATGAAACGGAGGACCAAGAAATTGGAGATATAATGGTTTATGGTTCCGATTCAAGCAATGCCAGAAATTAAGAACCTCATGTTGACATGGATGAACTTACAAAAATGATGCAAAGCATGTGATGTACTCTTTCTTATTTTTTATAATTCTTGTAAGCTTTTAATTTGCAAGTTCAAAAATAAAATAATCAAAATAGAACTTGCAAATTAATTTGAAGTATTATTTAATATTCAATGAAAATATAAAATGAAAGCCTTCGGAATTTGATCCTTACATATTGGTCTTATTAAATAATTTTTTGTAGCCACTTACTTTCAATTTTAAAATATTAATTTCAAATTTCAAATTTAAAACATTAAACTTTAAAGTTTTAAAGTTTAATTCTAAGCCTTCAAATATTTATTTCCTTAATTGAAAGTTTGCAAACACTTAATTATCAATAATATTGAGTAAGAAAAATATAATATACTAAACAAAATAATAAGTAACGCGACCCGGCCCGGACCCGCTAAGCCTGAACCCCGACGGGCCCTAATTAACCCGAAATTTTCCAACCCAGTACCAGCCCGGTTAGCCAGCCCGAACCACTAACCGGATGGGCTATTTTTTTCGTGTCCAGCTCGAACCAGCCCGTCCGGTTAACATCTATATTTTTAACGGAGGGCCACATGTCAGCTCCTTATTAAAAGACTCATGCCCAATTTAATTTACCCGGTTCAAACTCACCTACCCAACCCGCCCTTCATTATTTCTTGTTCAAATATTGGGTTCTTTCATCTCCTTTACTTTGCTTTTTACTGTTGCCTTCACCAGCGAAGATGATTGACAAAAAAATGATTACTGGCCCATTAGCCATTTAAGTCATATCCTCCTTGCAAAATACCAAAAATATATAAAGTTGATTAGAAGTTATGGTTGAAATTTTAGTCCATCTGGCGCAGATAAGAGTTTGTGCTATAGTTTGTTTTGAAAAAATAAACGGAGAATACGACAAGAACTATTGGGAGATAGAAAGTAAGGGCGGTATAGTCTTTTCTCACAATTAGTTAGACATGTGAGGAACATGTGGTTATATACCCACACATGATGTGTTTCAGATATATAATTACAGATACAAGATCAATAAGATCAGTTCTCCTTCTTTCTACTTTCTCTCTCTAAATCCTCTCTTAGATTTCATCTTCTGCTTCATTTTATGTGCTTATATCTAGATTCATAGCTTAAACTGCAGATTATATCATGGTATTAGAGCAGCCAATTTTGGAATTGGATTAAAGATCTCATAGTTTTCATTTGGCAGCCATTGTTACAGCTTGAACTTGGACAGCCATGAGAGAAACAAAGAATCTTCGAATTGATCATAATCACCCACTTTACTTGAGAGAATCGGACACTCCTGGTGCAGCCTTGATTGATATTAAGCTCACAGGTCCGAAAAATTATGGGCTTTGGAGTCGAGCCATGCGTACAGCTTTACTGGTTAAGAACAAATTAGGGTTTATAGAAGGAACCTGTTTGAAGAGTTCATATAAAGGAGAATCAACAAATCAACGGGAAAGATGCAACACAATGGTCCTCTCATGGATAGGATGGACAGTCGCAGCCAAATTGCAACCTAGCATCATTTATGCCTCCAATGCAATGAAGGCATGGAATGAATTCATAGAATGATTTGACAAGTCGAACCTCACTCAAACGTATCGATTGTGGAAGACGATTGGCTCATTGGCGCAAGGTACTTATTCAATGACTTCTTATTACTTTAAAATGAAGGATTTGTGGGATGAATGGACCTACTAGTAGCAGGACCAGGTTGTGATTGTGAGAAAACTAGACCTTTTATTGAACAATTTAAGAATCTGAGGTTGTTGCAATTCCTTGTTGACTTGAATGAAAGTTATGGTCATGTGAAAAGTAAAGTGTTACTTAAACGATTATTGTTGATAGTGTATGAGGCATATGCCTTAGTTGTGCAGGAAAAAAGTCAGCGTACACTTGGAGTGACTGAATCTAACCGAGAACCATTAACTATGTTGGCTTGAAAAATTCAGGGTTCTAATCAAGGGTTCAAAACAAGAAAATCGGGATTGATTTGTGAGTACTGTGGATATAAAGGTCACCTAAAGGAGAATTTCTATAAAATCATAGGCTACCCCCTGATTTCAAGAGCAAAAGAAAGTTCAGGGTATTGGTACAAAGTCTTATGCAAATGTTTCTACTGCTGAAGTTGGGAATTCTTCTGCTAGTCAAACACAGGGGAACAAACCACAAGGGATTTTTTTTATTGAAGATCAATACAAATAATTGTTGAGTCTGTTGAACAATTCTAATTCAGGTGATTGTCATTCACTTATAGCAGGTATGACAATATTATTATCCAATGATTTTGAATATGATTGGATCATAGATTCAGGTGTTCACACCATATTACTTTTCATAAGGAAGTTTTTCATGATATAAAGGAATCTAGTCATCAAAATAGTAATAGAGTGCAAGTGCCGACATACAACAAATGTACAGTAACACGTACATGTAATGTTTCTATATTAGACAATCAGATCTTGAAGGATGTCTTGCATGTTCCAGACTTTAAATTCAATCTATTACCTGTCTCAAAATTGACCAAAGAACTAAGATGTTGTACATATTCTTCCCTGACTTCTGTGTACTACATGGTTATTAAAATGGGAAGGTGATGAGGATTGGTTAGGAATCATGTGGTCTATATATACTACGAAGGAGAGCAATACCTATAGCAGGGACTATCACTAAAGATACAGAGGATTCAACTTTATGGCATATGAGACTTGGGCACCCATCAATAAATGCATGCAACATATTTCCTCCTTGAAGACTAAGATAGATGCTTGAGTGCAACATGATTATGAAGTATGTCCATTAACTAAGCAGAGTTGATTGAAGTTTCCTTCTAGTAGTAGTGCAACTAGCAATGTTTTTCAGCTTGTTCATGTAGATGTGTGGGGTCCTCACAGGATTCCTACCTATGATAGGAAACAATACTTTGTTACCTTGGTGGATGACTATAATAGGTACACTTGGGTGTGTTTGTTGCAATAAAAATGTGAAGTAATAGTTGTACTGAAGGATTTCTTCTCAATGATACATAATCAGTTTGGTTTGAATGTTAAAGTGTTGAGATCCGATAATGACATAGAATTTTTTAATTCTAGTTGCAATGAGTTGTTCTCTTCTTTGGGAATTGTACATCAAAGTAGTTGTCCTTAAACCCCTCAACAAAATGGGGTAGTATAAAGGAAGTATAGACACAAACTTGATGTAGCTAGAACATTGAAATTTCAAAGCTTAGTACCAACAAGATTTTGGGGAGAATGTGTTAAAACATCTATTTATTTGATCAACAAGTGGCCTACTTCTGTGTTGAGGGGCAAATCTCCTCATGAGATTTTGTACAACAAGCCAGCAAAAATTGATCAGCTCCGAGTATTTGGCTACTTGTATTATGCTAGTAATATGCCAAAGGAACACAAGTTTAGTCAGAGAGCAAGAAAAATAGTATTGACTTGAATGAATTGTTCTCTCTGCAGTCATTTATTTCACATAATCCAAGAGAAGTCTTCCTTAAGAATAATGTTCAGCACTCAGTATAAGAGGGTGCAGCTCTCCCTCAAACAGAAGCATGTGACTTACAAATGATTTAGCTCAATCAATAGAAGCAACACATGTAGAACAAGTCATTGTGCCAGATGCTAATGAACCCATCAATAGTTTAGTTCAGCCAATAGAAGACATACTTGCAGAACAAATCCCTGCAAATGAAAACACATAAGTCTTAGACCTCTTTCATATACCACTGACAGAAGATCGAGCTTTTGATGTGGTTCAAGGCACAAAGAAATCAGTTAGAACATCTAAGCCGCCAATTTGGTTGAAAGACTATGAGACAAATAAGAAATTTACTGGGAAATGTTCATATCCATTGTCCAATGGTTTGTTTTATGCTAATCTCACTGCTGGATATCAATCTTATTTGAAGGCCTTTTCAACTTGTGTTGAACCTAGCTCTTTTAAAGAAGCTTCTCAAGATAGCAAGTGGATTGAGGCTATGCAACAAGAAATACAGGTTCTCGAAGATAATCATACTTGGGAGATAGTAGATCAACTAGCGGGGAAACAAGCTATAGGATCCAAACGGGTGTATAAAATTAAATATATAGCAAATGAAGAAGTAAAGATATTTAAAGCAAGGTTAATTGCCAAAAGGATACACCTAAAAGGAAGGACTTGACTATCATGACACATTTTCACCCGTGGCTAAAATGGTCACAGTGAAGACAGTCATTAGTATAGCTGCTTCAAGAGGATGGAATTTATTCCAGATATATATTAACAATGCCTTTCTACAAGGTGACCTCTATGAAGAAGTATACATGAGTTTGCCATAGGGATTTCACAAACAGGAGGAGAAGAAAGTGTGTAAGCTTTTGAAATCACTTTATGGGCTTAAACAAGCCTCGCGACAATGGGATATCAAGCTAATGAAGCCTTGCTTAATAGTGGATATGAAAAAGGTGTCCTTCTCTTTTCTCCAAGAAACAAGGGATTGAGATGGTAATTATCCTCATCTTTGTGGATGATTTACTCATCACTGGGAGTAATTCTTCACTGGTACAAGATGCAAAAATGACTTTGTATAGTCACTTTATGTAATGACCTGAAAGGTCATCTCGTGTTTTAGAACACAATTCGGGGTTCTGAGGCCTTCAAAACCTCATTTTCTTTCTCCTCGATTTGCATGTGCAGTCCGGGCGCGTTTCCAGAAAGCCTCTATGTGAAAATTTGAGAAAATATTAAGTTTCTCCTTTAAAAGTTGATTTTAGTTGACTTCGGTCAATATTTTAAGTAAACGGACCCGGACCCGTGTTTTGACGGTCCCGGAGGGTTTGTAGAAAAATATAGGACTAGGGCATATGCCAAAAATTAAATTCTGAGGTCCTTAGCTCGAGAAATGAATTTTTGAAGAAAATTATTAAACTGGAAATATAAAGGTTTTAAGAATTTATTTAATAATTGATTTTGTTGATACCGGGTCCATATATTTCGGAGCCCGTACAGGTCCGTTATGATATTCATACCTTATCTGTGGAATTTGGTGAGAATCAGGACTAATTTGACGTAATTCGGACCATTGGTTGAGAAAATAGAACTTTTGAACTTTCTTGAAAATTTCATGCAATTTGATGCTAAATTCGTTGTTCTAGGTGTTATTTGGCGATTTGATCGCGCGAGCAAGTCCGTATGATATTTTTTGACTTGTGTGCATGTTTGGTTTGGAGTCCCGAGGGCTCGGGTGAGTTTCGGATAGGCTACGAGGTGATTTACACTTAGGAAATCTGTTGTGTTTGCTGCTTCTGGTATGCTGATACTTTGTGCTTCGCGTTTGTGAAGCAACTCTCGCGAACGCGAAGTGCAATCTGGGCTGGGGAGGGATTTCCTCTACGAACGCGAGGCTTCGGTCACGAACGTGGAGCACTGGGGGGTGAGCTCTTCGCGAACGCGGCCGACCTTACGCGAACGCGTAGTGTATTGGAGGTGGGCTAGGGAAATCATTGATTTGCTCTTCGCGAACGCGGTCCCAGGCCCGCGAACGCGATGGTCAGGGGGGACAAACCATCACGAACGCGAGCAGCTCTTCGTGAACGCGAAGGCCCTTCTGGCCGCAATGCATCGCGAACGCGACAGGTCTCTCGCGAATGCGAAGAAGACCTATCTAGTGTTTTAAATACAAAATCAAAAACGGGAATTGGCCATTCTCTCATATTTTCAAAACCAAGAAGGCTTAGAGGCGATTTTCAAGAGATAAATTCTTTCCCAAAGTGTTGGTAAGTGATTTTAAACTACTTTCTTCCTATTACCCATTGTTTTTCATCAATTTTCAACCTAAAATCTAAGGTTTTCATGGTAGAAATTGGGGGTTTGGGTAGAATTAGTGATTTTTGTATAATTGGAATTTAGACCTCGATTTGGGGTCGAATTTCGAAACTAATTACATATTTGGGCTCGGGGGTTAACGGGTTGGTCCGAACCTCGAGTTTTGACCAAGCGGGCCCGGGGTCGTTTTTTGACTTTTTGGGGAATTGTTGGAAAACTTGTAATTATGCATTGAAATTGATTTCTTTAGCTATAATTGATATTATTAAGTTAATTATGATTAGATACGAATGGTTCGGAGGTGGAAACTAAGGGAAAGCGGTGATTAAGGCTTGAGTTCGGCCGTGGAATCGAGGTAAGTGTTGTGGCTAACCTTAGCTTGAGGGATTAGGTATTGTTGCCTTATTTTCTATGTGATTAGTTGTTGAGTACGATGTATAGGTGAGGTGACGAGTATCTATACGTTGTTGTCGGGTCATAGCATGCGAGTGAGTCTTATACTTGTGACTGTTGTATTTCTTTATACGTACTGTTCATGCTTAAACTGGTTATTCTTTATGTTAAACAAGTCTTATTATGTTTTCCTGGTATTGGATATTGGTTGAGTATTGACTCAAGCTGAGATTTATATCGTGAAGTTAAATTCTGAAACGAGGTTGGTTATTGATGATACCCTTTCTAGGTTGTTATTGTTCTGTTTGTTTGGGTGAGGAAGAGTGTAAAACACGAAGGGTGATGCCGTGCAATGTTGTGTGAGCGAGTGATAAAGCACTAAGGGTGGTGCCGTGCCATATTCTGTGAGTGTTAATGCACGAAGGGTGATGCCGTGCCGTATTATGAGAGTGATAATGCACGAAGGGTGATGCCGTGCCATGTTATGAGAGAGTTAATGCACGAAGGGTGATTCCGTGCCATTCCTGTTGTTTCTTATGGTAAGGACGAGAGTAAAAGCACGAAGGGTGATGCCGTGCACTGGTTTGCTATGTTATTACTTTCGTTGGTGTAAGAGCATGTTAGTTACTGTGACTCTATACTGTTCTATTTCAAGATTTGATGTTCCCCTCAGCATGTTTTTCCCTTCCCATTATTATCTGTTTAGCTTCTAATTGTTGTTATTTTCTCGCATATGATTTAACTGCACAGGTTCATGTTGTTGTCGTGTCCTAGCCTCGTCACTACTTCGCCGAGGTTAGGCTTGGCACTTACTAGTACACGGGGTCAATTGTACTGATACTGCACTCTGCACTTTTTGTGCAGATCTCGGTACCGGACCTCGTTGATCAGGTTGCTGCCTTCAGTCCATCAGGAGACCCAAGGTAGATCTGCCGGCGTTCGCAGACCCTGGAGTCCCCTTCCTTTATCTAGTTTTCCCTGTTTTCTTTCATTTCGAGAACATGTGTATTTTCTTTAAACCAGTACTTGTAGTAACTCTTAGAAGTTCGTGGATTGTGACACCAGATCTTTGGATAGTCGAGTATTAGTGTCTAGACTGTTATAAAATTTCCGCACTTCTTACTTGTTTTAATTTAAATTATTGTTAATTACTGTTTTGGTTAGTGATTAGCGTATTAGATCTTTATCTATTGGCTAGCCTATCATTCTAAAGGTTAGGAGCCATCACGATCCCGATGGTGGGAAATCTGGGTCGTGACACTTTAAAGTTAAAGATCTGGGAGAGTTGAGATACTTTTTTGGAATAGAAATGATGAGATCAAAGAGGGGCATCTTACTCAATCTGAGAAAATATGCACTGGAATTGATCTCACAAGTTGGGTTGAGTGGATCTAAGCTAGTTACTACACCTTTGGAACTTAATCAAAGACTGACCACTGTAGATTATGACTCTTATGTGGGGAAATCAGGTGATCCAGAGTTAGCAGACATTAACAACGTACTAACAGTTGATTGGCAAGCTCTTATACTTAACCATTACACGACCAGATATCAGCTTTGCAGTTCAGAGTTTGAGTCAATTCATGCAAAGGCCTAAATAGTCATATATGGAGGCAGACTTAGGGGTAGTCAAATAAATAAAAGGATCTCCAGGTTTAGGAGTATTGCTCCAGGCAAATCCAATTAAGAGTCTCATTGTCTATTGTGACTCTGATTGGGATGCTTGTCCAAACAAAAGGAGGTCTATTACTCGCTAAGTAATAAATCCAGGCAACTCATTGATTTTCTGGAAGTCTAAGAAGCAACAAACAATGAGTAGAAATTCTGCAGAAGCGAAGTACAGAAGCATGGCAGCAGCCGTGGCTGAAGTCACATGGCTTTCAGGCTTGTTAGATGAATTGGGGATTAATGTCTCAAGACCTATGCACCTACTTTATGAGAAAAAGGCAACTATCCAAGATAGCAGGGAATCCTATCTTCCATGAAAGAACAAAGCACATCGAAATAGATTACCATTTTGTCATAGAAAAGATCAAGTCCAACCTTTGCAGCTCATCATGTTCCTTCTTCTCTGCAGCTTGCGGACTTGTTAACCAAATGCTTACCTACTGCCCAGCATAGTCACTTACTTTCCAAGCTTGGAGTGTCAGATATATTTCACCCTCCAGCTTGAGGGGAAGTATTGGGAGATAGTAAGTAAGTGCAGTTTAGTCTTTTCTCACTATTAGTTAGACACGTGAGAAAGAACAAAGTACACCCGTAAGCTTTTTTGGACAGAATGAACTGAAGAACAAGGACGAATCCGAGTTCTTAAAGTCGGCTGAGTTCAATGATTTGTGTCTTGAAAATATAAAATTTGTGTTCATTGGTGTTTGAAAAATTGAAAATTGAAAATTGTGGTTGAATATAGTCATTGGTTGTGAAGAAGTGAGTTGGACGAATTGAGGCAAAATGCAAAATCCTTCAAACCAAATATTGAAAATTCTTAGGTGAATAGTCAATGATTATGCTTAATTATCTCTCTGAAGGTGGAGGTGGAGTCAAAAGTATTTTTTTTGTTGCCAAAATTGCTTTTTTCTTCAAAGTTAAGGTATCTGGCCAAGCCTTTTGAAGGAAAAAAGTACTTTTGAGTAGAAGCAGAAGCAGTTTTTGAGAAGTAGAAAAAAGTAGTTTCTCCCCAGAAGCACTTTTGAGAAAAATATACTTAGAAGCACCTTTTAACAGCTTGGCCAAACACTAATTGCTGCTCAAAAGTATTTTTCAAATTGATTAGCCAAACACAATCTGCTTCTCACCAAGAGTACTTTTTTTAAAAGCACTTCTAAAAAAACACTTCTCAAAATAAGCAGATTTTTTCAGCTTGGCCAAACAGACTACTATAAGGCAGCATCCAAAATCAAAATCCTTCTCAATACCAATTGGTCTCTCAACTAAATCTCTTACCTAATTCCCAAATGGCTCGTACAAAACAAACTGCCCGAAAATTCACCGGAGGTAAAGCTTCAAGAAAATGATAGGTCGTAAAAGTAGCCAGAAAGTCAGCTCCGGCCACCGGAGGAGAAGAAGCCTCACAGACTCAGGCTAGGAATAGTGGCGCTCCGTGAGATATGCAAGTACTAGAAATCGACATAGCTCAGGACTTTAAGACTGATCTCCGCTTTCAGAGTAAGACTATGGTTGTGCTTCAGGAAGCTTCAGATGACTTTGGTTTTGAAATAAAAAAAAGGGGTAAACTAATTTTAGGTGAAGAATTTTAACTCGGGTTCAGTGGTTAAAGCCTTTTGAAGGATCGGGTATTGTAATTGGATTTGGGTTTTACTTCCTAGCGCGCCACGTGTCTCAGCTGTTAGACTCAAGGGCTCTTTTGATTTAAAGTATAGCGGCAAGGATAATTTTAAACGGATAGTATAACCAGGGGCGGAGGTACTGTTTGCTCAAAAGTTATCACATATCTTATGAGTATAAAACAATATAAATAAATCACGGGAAAATCATAGCAAATCGTAATAATCCGTTGGACCAAATGAAAGAGACGAAAATAAGTACTCCGGATTAGGGGGAGAAACATTAAAAGCCTTTATTGATAATATTGGTTTGGTCTGCCTCTCCATGAAGAGGTTCAGAGCCTTACAATGGTGTTTTCACTTCCCATAAGATGGGTATCTTTTTTTCTTCTCTCTCTCTCTTGTTAATAGTGGTGAAGAAGCAGCCCCCCTTTCTAGGGTTCCCTCTCTGGGTATTTATAGCTGTGGGCTTCGTGAGCTGGCGATAAGTGGCCGTGACCACGTTGGGATCTCGCCTTTATGGTGGCGGATAGGCCATGGCCTTGTCGATCGAACCAGATGCGGGTTGAACACCGTCAATTCTAAGTGGTCGTGCCATTAATTAATCATGAGTTAACTTAAACGGGATTAGCCTTGTTAATTATCGTGGGGTCGAATTCTGACCCATATAGTTAGTCCCTCCGCTTATTGAGGTCGGGCCTTGGCCGAGCTCGATGAGCGGATTTCATTTTGTTTGTATTTCGAGAAACACGGATGGAGATGCCGACTGTTGCTTCGGTCGAAGCCGAATTCTTTTTGGCGATGGCCCTTAGCCTTGTAGAGTATTAGTATCCTGTTATTGGGTTATCAAGTCATCGTTCGATCGAGGTCGAACTCTCCTCCTGGGCGAAGGCACCCTTTTAACTTACTTCGAATGAGGTCGAGCTGCATTGTGCTCTGATCCTTACGTTTGTTTTGGAAGCATACCCGTCGACCGTGGCGGACGGGTTGTATGTCGTGCGGCCGAGGAGAATGAGGGCACGCTTGATACGTGCTCGGTGGCGGCCTTAATCGTTTACACGTTGGAGATGACCGTAGCCTTTCATATATTGGAGATGGCCGTAGCCTTTCATACATTGGGGATGGCCGTAGCCTTTCATATATTGGAGATGGCAGTAGGGAATGAGTATGCGCCGGGTACGTATTTGGTCACGTCCAGAATTTTGAAGGCGTACGGCACATTCTTTCAACGTTCGCAGGCCGTAGCGATTATTCTGACGGCGGTACGTTGGCGGATGGCTGAGAAGTCGCTTTGCGGAGCTTGTCATGATGACGCTTGCTTCGGCACAACCGAGCTGTTTTACAGTTGGTCGTGCAGTTAATGATGGCTATTGGGTTTCGCGAAAGCCATTTATGTTGCCTATAAAGGTGGGTTGAGGCATTCATTTCTCATATCTTCATTATTCATCTGAGAGAGATTCTGAGGAAACTTTTTCATTCCGCAAATTCATCTTCTCCTTTCTTTCCTTTGGTTGTGATAACCTTTGTCTTTAGTAGATCAACAATGACAGGCAGTTCTTCCCACGATGCTCTTCCGATAGACTTTCCGGTAGTTGAAGGGCCACCTCCGGCAATGGGAGGTGCAGAACAGATAGAGACCGGAGAAGTTCCGTCGGTTGACGAGGTAGTTCCTCGGCCCGGAGGTCCGGCGATTGATTTCACTGTCGACGGTGGAGTGGAACCGGTGGATGAAGCCCCGTTAATGGGGGAGATTGGGATGGCCCGATTACGGGAACAGGGGTTCATTCCCACCCATGCAGACATCGTTCTTGCTAGAAGCGAGGAGAGGGTCCTCACCGACCGCAGGGGATACTACATTTTTTACGCCTATCCTTTCAGGTTGGGGTTCAAGATCCCTCTCCCAATGCTGGTGGTGGATTTCTGCCGTTATTACGGGGTGTGCCCGGGTCAGCTCACTCCTTCCCTCTACAAATTGTTGGCAATGTTCATCAAGTACGCGGAATTGGCCCGTAGGGAGGTCACGCTGCAGCATGTGCTGAGTCTCTACGCTCCCCAGAGAGTCCGTGGCACCATGATTCAGGCGTGCCCTCGTAGGTCGAGGGGCCTGGTCATGAGATTAGATGACGAGGTCGACCCTCGCCCTTTCGAGCACTTCTTTTATATCAGGACCAAGCATCTGGTGGCGGATGCTACTGGGTTCCCAGAGGCTTGGAACCATGCGTGTAAGTTCTTTAGTGGTTGAGTTCCCTTTTCTTCCCCTCTTTATGATTTGTGATCACAAGCGTTAACTCGTGTTGTTTTTGTAGCCGACAGGTCGCCGCCGGCCCCATTGTCTTGGATACGTGAGTGGGTCGAGGCCGTACTCCCCCATACGGTGGGGATACGCACATGGGCGTCTTTCTGGGAGAGGCATGGCCGTAGGCCTGTGGCAGGTAAAAAATTGATTTCTTCTTCTGTTCCGCTTTGTTTCAACTCTATTCATCAACTTTGTTTTCCTGTGATCAGGGAGGGCGCGCCGCGTCAGGGCCCCTCAGTTGGCCTTTCGTCGACCGGGTGCAGTCGCTCGTCTTACTGCGGCGCCTGTGTCGCGCTCAATACCGAGGGCGGCATCAATTGAATCTTCAGCGGTTCCCTCTCCAGCACGGTCCGCGCTCCGGGACGAGGGGCCATCGGGGGTTGTGCGCCCTAGGGCGGAGTCGTCATCAGATGGGGAGGAGGAGAGGCCGTTGATAAGGCGCAGGGTCGCGTTCACGCCGGCTCCTCCTGTGGTAATTAATTTGGACTCCCCCCCGGCGGACGCGGAGAGGAGTGCGGCTGCGGCGCCTGTCCTTGAGGGCGGACAAACAATGGGGGTTGCCCCGGTTGGCTCAGGTCGTGATGATACCGTCGCTTCGGCGACTTAATTGGTGGTTCCAGTCGCTGAGACGGGAGGTAGTTCCTCAGCGGCTGCTAATGTGAGTGAGGCAAGCGCTCCTTCGGCGGCTGCGGCGGGAGGTTCCATTTCGCCGGCGGCTGAAGGGGGAAGAGATGCTGTAGGGGGTGAGGATGAGTCTGAATCCGACTTGGATCCTGACGACGTCCGTATGTTCCAGGAAGGCTCCACCAATTCAGCGGTGCGTGCAAGGGGGCGATCTCGCTTCATCGAGGTTCCCACGGAATTGAACTTATTGCTCCAAGGGGAAAGCTTGGTGCCGCAGTTCGAGCTGCTATG
>NC_031990.1:51920088-51926360 GCF_001879085.1 Nicotiana attenuata | reverse complement strand
GCATAGCCTGTCTTGGTTCAACCGTAGTTGAACTTTTTGGTGAAGGCGCATAGCCTGTCTTGGTTCAACCGTAGTTGAACTTTTTGGTGAAGGCGCATAGCCTGAGTCCCGATTCAACCGTAGTTGAACTTTTTGGCGAAGGCGCATAGCCTGTCTTGGTTCAACCGTAGTTAAACTTTTTGGTGAAGGCGCATAGCCTGTCTTGGTTCAACCGTAGTTAAACTTTTTGGTGAAGGCGCATAGCCTGTCTTGGTTCAACCGTAGTTGAACTTTTTGGCGAAGGCGCATAGCCTTGATTTAATGACGAAGGCGCTTAGCTTGAATCTTGGTTCAACCGTAGTTGAACTTACTGGCGAAGGTCCATAGCCTGAATCTTGGTTCAACCGTAGTTGAACTTGTTGGCGAAGGCGCATAGCCTTGATTTAATGGCGAAGGCGCTTAGCCTGAATCTTGGTTCAACCGTAGTTGAATTTTGTCGATCTTTGATGACGAAGGCTCATGGCCTGAGTCCCAGTTCAACTGTTGTTGAACTTTGTCGATCTTTGATGACGAAGGCTCATGGCCTGAGTCCCAGTTCAACTGTTGTTGAACTTTGTCGATCTTGATGACGAAGGCACATTGCCTGAGTCCCATATTGTGGGTATTGAGTGCTGAAGCTCGGTTTGGATTCGAGACCTTGAGCGGCTCATCCGTTGTCTTCCCAACCAGGGTTTATAGGCTGTCTTGAGGCGACTCTCGGCTCGAGATATCTCCGTGCCGGTTTCTGGCCGGAGCTCGTATCAGGGATGTGGGAGATGCCTTACAGAGACCTTCCCTTAGGAGGGGGGGGGGGCTTCTTCTTTTTGTTTGCACTATCTGAGATCGGAGAGAGAGAGAGGACTTAGATCTTGATTTGAGATCTTCGAGTTCCATCGGCCTGATATGCCGCTTTGGCTTGTTTATGCGGGGCTGCTTCTTTTTGTTTGCACTATCTGAGATCGGAGAGAGAGAG
This sequence comes from Nicotiana attenuata, assembly GCF_001879085.1. Classification (NCBI taxonomy): domain Eukaryota; kingdom Viridiplantae; phylum Streptophyta; class Magnoliopsida; order Solanales; family Solanaceae; genus Nicotiana; species Nicotiana attenuata. The sequence goes on along the minus strand of NC_031990.1, from coordinate 51,925,369 downwards.
AGGACTTAGATCTTGATTTGAGATCTTCGAGTTCCATCGGCCTGATATGCCGCTTTGGCTTGTTTATGCGGGGTTGTTCTTCCTTTTCCGGCGTTTCTTTCCTTTTGGTCCATGGAAGAACTACGCGATTTTGCTATGAAATCCGCACAGACGGCGCCAAATTGTTTGCTCAAAAGTTATCACATATCTTATGAGTATAAAACAATATAAATAAATCACGGGAAAATCATAGCAAATAGTACCGTTGGACCAAATGAAAGACACGAAAATAAGTACTCCGGATTAGGGGGAGAAACATTAAAAGCCTTTATTGATAATATTGGTTTGGTCTGCCTCTCCATGAAGAGGTTCAGAGCCTTACAATGGTGTTTTCACTTCCCATAAGATGAGTATCTTTTTTTCTTCTCTCTCTCTCTCTTGTTAATAGTGGTGAAGAAGCAACCCCCCTTTCTAGGGTTCCCTCTCTGGGTATTTATAGCTGTGGTCTTCGTGAGCTGGCGATAAGTGGCCGTGACCACGTTGGGATCTCGCCTTTATGGTGGCGGATAGGCCATGGCCTTGTCGATCGAACCAGATGCGGGTTGAACATCGTCAATTCTGAGTGGTCGTGCCATTAATTAATCATGAATTAACTTAAAACGGGATTAGCCTCGTTAATTATCGTGGGGTCGAATTCTGACCCATACAGGTACCTTCGCAGAAGCGGTGTCATCGCCGGAAATGTTCACTAAATATGTGTAAATTATAAATATGCATAATTGTTATAAATAAAATAAAATGGAATTGCTTCTTACCTGCATCTTGTTTGCTCACCTGGCCAAGCCCTTCTCTTATATTGGAGTTGTGTTGGGTTCGAACTTCGCTAGCTGTGCATGCTGTGTTAAAGTACAAAATATTTTGTACCTTTTATGCTTAAAATTAGGGGTGTTCATGGTTCGGTTTGGATCGGTTTTTCCCTAAAAAGAAACCAAACCAAGTAAGTCGGTTTTTCAAATATTAGAACCAAACCAAACCAATTAAGTCGGTTTTTCTCGATTCGGTTTATGTCGGTTTTTTGGTTTTTCGGTTATTTGTCGGTTTTTTCTTAAATATATGACATACGCTACCAAACACATATACATTTTCAATGTAACACTATCAAATCAATTGCCCTTTGAGAAATCTATTATTTACCAAGATATATTGATGATAATTGAATCAAATAGTGATGAATAATTTAAGGACTCAATTAAAAATATATTATTTTTAACACGAAATGGATTCTTACACTAAACAAAAGAAAACTACCAATCAAACTAGAATGTAAAGGTAAAGAACTATATTAAAAGTGCAAACTATTAACATTTACCATAAATTTTTTGAAACTTTGTATAACAATATACATATATATAGGTGTAATAATAAATTTGAAATAGTTACTCCTATAGTCGGTTTGGTTCGGTTTTTTCTTGATTAAAACCAAAACCAAACCAAATTTGATCGGTTTTTAAAATTCAAAACCAAAACCAAACCAAACCAAAAAGTATCGGTTTTTTTGGTCGGTTTGGTTTGGTTTTCGGTTTGGTTCGGTTTTTCGGGTTTTTATGAACACCCCTACTTAAAATTATCTGTTAGCGACGAGTGAACCCTTGACCACTTAGCTGGGCATACTAAACCAGTGGGCCACACTAGAGCATTGGTGCATAATAACATTAATTTTTCCTGTAACTTGTCTTGCTAATGTTTTTTTCTTTCATCTTTTTCTTGGGCGACGAAGTTGGTCGAAACCACTTGCAAAGTCAAATATTATAGAGTTTCAAGTGATTGTTTAGCGTTTTATATAGAAAAATAATATTTAGAATTATTTCCGGTAAAGATATTATGAATACATTTCAAAATATAAAAGTTTGCTGAGGAGAGTCGTAGTAATATAATTGAATTCGTTTTTCTTCAATAAAATTCGAATTGTGTTATTTTAATTTGTATCATTATAATGGTTTGTTTCATTGTTTATTTATTTAAATGTCGACACCGCTTATGAAAAATTCTGCATACGTCCCTGAGTATAACAGAGGATAGGTTTAAATAATTTTTGATAGTAAAAGGATATATTTGACCCTTTTCCGTTTATTTTATTTTAAAACTCGAAGGTTATTTTTGCATCTTAGATATTGCCAACATCATAATACTAATCTCTATATTATTTTTTTCCAAGATCGCAGTCCTTTGCATGCTAAAAGTTGAACGAGAACTAATCTTTGATCAAAATCTTTTCTAATGTAATCTTTTCACCGGAAAAGTTGTACAGTTCGAGATTTTTTGTATATGCATGCTTCAATATTTAAGAATCAAATCTCTATAATACCATTTGACTCGAGCACTGATCAAATTGAAACAGTGAGTCGTTATTATTAATGAATAACTGCCGTGTGCACACATTTCTATATTGTATTAGCTTACCTTTGGATCAGCTATCACAGAATTATTTACGTTTAGATATCAACAAGTGAATAGCCTCTCTAATTTACCAGTATAGTAATATTTTATTTGGAAAAAGAGTATTGTCAATACTAACATTGTCGTACTCCCTCCATCTCAAATTATGTATCGTTGTTTCTAAAAATAGTTATCTCAAATTATTTGTCATTTTAGAAGTTCAAGATAAAATAAATTATATTTTCCTATTTTACCCATAATAGTAATTGTTCTTGAAAATGGAGATAACACATAAATAGAGTAAGAGCCCGTTTGGCTTAGCTTATTTAGAGTAGCTGATAAGCATATGTGCTGAAAAGCATTTTTAAGTGCTGAAGCTGATTTAAAAAATAAGCAGTTACATGTTTGGATAAAAGTGCTGAAATTAATAATAAGCAGCTAAAAAATTGAGTATACAAAGAGTTTTGTTTTAAAAAGAAGTATCTTAGGGATAGAATAGTAAATATTTGGTCAAACCTAAAGTGCTTATAAGCTGAAATTTGATAAGTTGGGGGAGACCAACTTATGACTTTTGGCTTATTTTTGGCTTATAAGCACTTAACTTATAAGCACTTTTAATTTTACCAAACACGTAGATAAGCCAAAAAGTGCTTATAAGCCAGTTTGACCAGCTTATAAGCTTAGCCAAACACCCTCTAAATATTCAATGGAGAGAGATTATATTTAAGACATAAATAAGGATAAAATAGTCTAACACCCTTCCTAATTAATAGTATTTCTTAAGGGGCATATAAAAGAGAAACACGACAGATAATTTGAGGCGGAAGGAGTATTTAGGAGTGAAATGGAAGTGCTCGTATTTTCATTTGACTGTGTTTAGTTGTGGAAGATCTATTTTACCAGCTTATACAATCGAAAGTAGATTAACTCATTTTTTTAAAATAAGACTTTATATAAAGTTACAATAAATGTGCAATTCAAAGTTTTTACTTCCGTTTTTAAAATTGAATTGGATATTAAAGTTGGAAGCCACTCCTATAGAATCTTCTTCTTACATATGGGATATCTTCTTCCCATGTTTCGAGGGGGCTCTTAGCTCAAGATTTTTTTATTTTATTTTTTATAAACTAGGAATTTATTTCTTGGGAAATTACACTCTGCAGTAGTTTTGATCCTGAGGATGATTATATAGAGAGGATAACCCATGCATAGTATGTTGCCTTTTTTTATTTCATGAGAAATTACACACTACAGTAGTGTTCCCGAAAATCTCAATATCATGGCTCTTAATATAGGAACTAGTGAAATTGTGAGGCCCCGTAAAAATTTTTTGGCTCAAAACCTAGTATCTTGTGGTGTCGACTCTGAATATGTGTTAGGAATGCGTAGAATTCTTCGCGGTAAGCTTGCGAGCCGCGGTTCGGACCCTTGGTATTGATCTAAGCTTGTAAAAAATCAAAAGAATCAATTTCCCAGAAAAATGCCATTATGCGGTCAAGAATGCGGTCGCAGATCTGGTATGCGGACCGCATTCCTACCGCATAGTGAAGCTGTGGGTTGGTTAAACTTGAGATCAAGATGCGGTCCAAAATGTGACCGCATAATTGATATGCGGACCGCATTTCTACCGCAGAGTGGAACAGAAGAGTTGTCAAAATTAATGTTGAAAATGCGGTCTATTATGCGATCGCATAACCAATATGTGGACCGCATAATCGACGCATAAGTTCCTCAAGGATTTGTGAAGGTCAGTTCTGCGGTGCAAAATGCGACCGCATAACAGGAATGCGGACCGCATTCCTGTCGCAGACCCAAACAGAATCATCAGAGTTTTGGGGGCAATTCTGCGGTCCAATCTGCGGACCGCATTTCAGTTCTGCGATCGCAGAATGCGACCGCAGATCTTGCTCGGGCTTCTATTTCCTAAATTTTATACCCGATCCCCTTTTTAATAAAACACCCCCAGCCCCTCATTTTTAACGATCTTTTGCACAAAATAAGAGAGAGGAAGAGAGGGTCTTGAGAGAGAAAGTCATCTTCTCCAAAATTTGATTCTTCAAAACCATCCGGGCCGGGAAATTTCAAGCTTATCTTCATCCCCCTTTTTCTTGCAGGTAACATCCCTAACCCTTTTCACTGAATTTCTGGTTTAAAAGGGGGGAGGGGGGAGTCTCATGCATTGGTTTTTGAAAATAGTGGTTGAACTCATACATGCATGTCATTCTATAACCTAAAACCTAGTGAGAGTAATTGGGTAGGAGTAAAAGATGGGACAAAGATGGGTTGATGACCTAAATAAGTTTGAGTAGAAATTGTGAACTTCTTTTCTAAGTCATACGCGTTAACTTGTGCACTAGATTGACGTTGCTAGACCATTTGGTGAATTGGAAATAGAAGTTAAAAGGAAATTCGGCTCCAGGTATGTATGGCTAACTTTGAACTTGTAAAATCGCCTTGTTTGGGTGTTTGAGTGCTTGGTATGTGATTTCTACGTGATTTGTTTGTGAAATTCCTGTGATTGGTATGGTTGAGTGATTGTGGGTTTGTGCCTTTCGGCTATATTGATGCAAGTAATTAGAAATAAACCAAGTTGCGATTGTGAATGTACTATGTGGTAAGAACTGTGAAACAAGTAATGGAAGGAAATGGGAATTGATGTGCTCGGAATAACCGTGGTAGTAACATAAGTGGTATTGATGGCTATGGAAGTTCATGTAAATTGTTGTTGTTGTTCCTTGAGGGTCATTGTTGTTGTTTCTTGAGGGTTGTTGTTGTTATTCTTTGTGAATTGTTGTTATTGTTGTGTTGTTTGTGAATTGTGATTGTTCGGTGGGATCGGGTTGCGCGCGGCAACACGAAGAAATAA
>NC_031990.1:51913607-51917623 GCF_001879085.1 Nicotiana attenuata | reverse complement strand
ACATTAACTGAACCAAACACTTCAGATAAGTTCTTAAACACGCCAACTTGTAGCTAAAAGAAACAGAAAAATTGATATCAAATCCAATCGATCACAGCAGCCGGTTCTATGCTTTGAGTGGTCGTCAAAATGCAGAGGCTTCTCCAGATGTGGTTACAGGTATCTTGTCTATTCAAGCCATTAATTGTTATGCTCTTATTGACCCGGGGTCCTCTTTGTCTTATGTCACCCCATTCATTGCTTCAAGCTTTGGGATAGAACCTGAACAGCTTCATGAGCCGTTCTTCGTATCGACTCCGGTTGGTGATTCAATTACAGCCGCGCGATTTTATTGGAATTGTGTTGTCACGGTATGTGGTCGCGTTACCACAACCAATCTTATCGAGCTTGGAATGGTGGATTTTGATGTGATTATGGGGATGGACTGGCTTTATTCGTGCTTTGCTAAACTTGACTGCCGAACGAGAGTCACGAGACTCAAGTTCCCTAATGAGCTGGTTATTGAGTGGAAAGGGAATGATGTGGTGCCGAAGGGTAGGTTTATTTCCTACCTTAAGGCTTCAAAGATGATTAAGAAGGGATGTATCTATCATTTGGTCCGGGTGGCGGACACCACTTCGGAAGTGTCTACCCCCGAGTCCGTGCCAGTCGTGAATGAGTTTCTCGAAGTGTTTCCGGACGAGCTTCCAGGGATTCCGCCAGATAGGGAGATTGATTTCGGGATTGATGTATTGCCAGATACGCAGCCAATATCTATTCCACCATACAGAATGGCTCCAGCGGAGTTAAGGGAGTTAAAGGAGCAGCTGAAGGATTTATTAGAAAAGGGGTTCATACGGCCGAGTGTGTCGCCGTGGGGTGCTCCGGTTCTCTTTGTCAGGAAGAAGGATGGGTCGCTCCGGATGTGTATTGGTTATCGGCAGCTCAACAAAGTCACCATCAAGAATAAGTATCCTCTGCCTCGAATATATGATTTGTTCGACCAATTGCAAGGTGCAAGGTTCTTCTCCAAAATTGATCTACGGTCCGGGTATCACCAATTGAAGATTAGGGAGCAGGATATTCCCAAGACCGCTTTCAGAACTCGCTATGGTCACTTTGAATTCTTGGTCATGTCTTTTGGGCTAACCAACTCCCCGACAGCCTTTATGGATCTTATGAATCGTGTCTTCAAGCCATTTCTAGACTCCTTCGTGATTGTTTTTATTGACGACATCCTTGTTTATTCGCGGAGCCGGGAGGATCATGCGGTCACCTCAGGGCAGTTCTGCAGACTCTTCATCAGCACCAGTTGTATGCAAAATTTTCAAAATGTGAGTTTTGGTTGGAGTCCGTTGCCTTTTTGGGTCATGTTGTTTCTAGTCAAGGGATTCAGGTAGACCCCCAGAAGATTGCAGCAGTAAAAGATTGGCCTAGACCCACGACCCCGACGGAGATTCGTAGCTTCTTGGGTTTAACAGGGTATTATCGGAGGTTTGTGGAGGGATTCTCTGCCCTCGCCTCCCCATTGACTAAGTTGACGTAGAAAGCGGTTAAGTTCCAATGGTCCGACGCTTGTGAGAAAAGTTTTCAGGAACTGAAGTCAAGGTTGACCTCGGCACCAATATTGACCTTGCCGGAAGGCACGGAAGGCTTTGTGGTTTATTGCGATGCCTCCAGGATTGGTTTGGGGTGCGTGTTGATGCAACATGGGAAAGTTATAGCGTATGCTTCGAGGCAGCTCAAGAATCACGAGAAGAATTATCCGACGCATGATTTGGAGCTTGCGGCAGTTGTGTTTGCTTTGAAAATATGGCGGCATTATCTTTATGGAGTCCATGTGGATGTGTTTTCAGACCACAAGAGTCTCCAGTATTTGTTCAAGCAGAAGGAATTGAACTTAGGCAGCGACGGTGGTTAGAATTACTCAAGGATTATGATATGAACATTTTGTACCATCCAGGGAAGGCGAACGTGGTGGCCGACGCTCTCTGTCGGAAATCTATGGGTAGTTTGGCTCATTTGGGAGTGGATCAAAGGCCCTTGGCTCGGGAGGTTTATCAATTGGCCAGTCTAGGGGTTTGTATTTCGACATCAGACGAGGGGAATGTTATGGTACATAATGGAGCAGAATCGTCACTCGTAGCGGAAGTCAAGGAAAAGCAGTTTATCGATCCAGCATTGGCTCAAATGAAGGAAGCAGTTTTGAGTAACAAGACTTCGGCATTTTCACTCGGCGACGAGGATGGTGTATTGCGGTGTCAAGGTAGGCTGTGTGTTCCGGATGTGGATAAGCTTCGGGAGAGGGTAATGGCGGAGGCTCATAATTCCAGATATTCCGTGCATCCAGGTTCTACAAAAATATATCATGACCTCAAGGAGATTTATTGGTGGAACGGTATGAAGAGGGGTGTGGCGGACTTTGTATCTAAATGTCCGAATTGTCAGCAAGTGAAGGCCCGGTGGGCTAACTCAGCTTATGGAAATACCAATGTGGAAATGGGAGATGATCAACATGGATTTCGTGGTAGGATTACCTCGCACTCAGCGCAAGTTCGACTCAATTTGGGTAATAGTGGATCGACTCACCAAATCAGCTCACTTCTTGCCAGTCAAGTCCACCGATACTGCAGAACAATACGCTAAGTTGTATATCAAGGAGATAGTAAGGCTTCATGGCACTCCACTTTCTATTAACTCAGATCGAGGGGCCCAGTTCACAGCTAATTTTTGGAAGAAATTTCAGCAAGGTTTGGGTACTCAGGTGAATCTCAGCTCAGCTTTCCATCCACAGACTGATGGTCAAGCGGAGCGGACTATCTAAACGCTTGAAGATATGTTGCGGGCTTGTGTCTTGGATTTCAAAGGTAATTTGGATGATCACTTGCCACTTATAGAATTTGTTTACAATAACAGCTTCCATGCTAGCATTCAAATGGCCCCATTCGAGGCATTGTACGGAAGGAGGTGCAGGTCTCCAATCGGATGGTTTGAAGTGGGTGAAGCAGAATTAATAGGGTCGGATCTTGTGCACCAGGCTGTGGAGAAAGTTAAAGTCATTCAGGAAAGGATGAAAACTGCTCAGAGTCGCCAGAAATCCTACGCGGACGTTCGTCGAAGAGAATTGGAATTTCAAGTTGATGATTGGGTGTTCTTGAGGGTATCTCCTATGAAGGGAGTCATGCGATTCGGGAAGAAAGGTAAGTTGAATCCTAGGTACGTCGGGCCGTACCGGATCGTTCAAAGGGTAGGGCAGGTGGCCTATAGGTTGGAATTGCCTCCCGAAATGTCATTAGTGCATCCGGTGTTCCATGTGTCCATGTTGAAGAAAGTGGTTGGAGATCCATCCACCATCGTGCCAGTCGAGACTATCGAGGTTAATGAAGAGCTGTCGTATGAAGAAGTTCCGGTTGCCATTCTTGATAGACAAGTCCGTAAATTGAGAAATAAGGAAGTTGCCTCAGTTAAGGTGTTGTGGCGAAGTCAACAAGTTGAGGAAGCTACGTGGGAAGCGGAGAAAGAAATGAAAGAGAAATATCCCCATCTATTTGATCAAGTCTAGAAGAAATTATGTGACCTTTCTATCTCTAAAACAACTACCATTGTGTCCAAGTTGATTCCTTCCTAAATGCTAGTGAAGTCCCTCTAGTTGTGCAAGACTTATAGGTGTAGGGATTGTTTCAAGTAATGTGAACATTTCTTTGGTAAATGAAAGCCTTATAAAGACTCTTGTGTTAAGTAATCAAGTAATGGTTGTATAAGTTGGTAATGAATTACTTGTATGCTTGTAATGTGTTGAAATGGCTAAATTATGTGAAACTCATTTGAAATAACTGATTCATAAGCAAAACGTATCAAGTGATCAAATGTGTGCAATTGTTAAGGTAGGAAATTATATGACAGTTGTAGGAATGGTTGTAATTCTGTTATGGTGTTTTGGAATTTGTGTTTCGGGGGGTCCCTCTGTCAGGTGGAGATGTCCAAAATTCAAAAGGAAACTCTGCAAAATTTTTCTAAAAAATTTGGGAAATAGTGAA
>NC_031990.1:51896572-51913507 GCF_001879085.1 Nicotiana attenuata | reverse complement strand
TTTGGTAGCTGGTTAGAAGAAAGGTTATTCATGTATAAGGGGTAACATAACTTATACCATGTTTGGTAGGCAATAGTTATTTTGTATAAAATTCTGCATAACTAATACCATGTTTGGTTGACATTTTTCAATTATGCATAAATAATACATGTATAAGTTATGAGTCAATCTGTGTATTATTTTATGCGGGGTAGAAGATGAAATAACTAATACATGTATTAGTAATACATGGATAAAATACTGAAATGACAAATTTACCCCTATCACTTTACACATAAGGCTTCCTTATTTCTCTGCCAACCCGTCAACAGGTTTCACTTGCTTTCAGTTGCCAACTATATACCTTGTCTTCTCTCATTTTTAAAGAACAAACTAGCAAAAGCAAACTGGAGAAGCCACTAGAAAATGGAAATACCAAAACTAAGAAGTGAAAATCAAATATGTCTAAACTTCACATAGTTCAGTAGTATGACGAAGAAGTGAAAGTAACACCCAAAGTTCCTAACTAAATTGTTTCCTACATAGATGGAAAGAGAGAAAAAACAATGCAAAAGAAGGCCAGGGGTATAGTTGTAAACAAGCATTTTACTTTAAAATTTATATAATGTAGATCAATTTCTAATACGACAAACCAAACATTCAAAAAAATAATCTCTGCATAACTAATACCTGCATAACTAATCCCTGCATTACTTATCCCTGCATAACTAATCCCTGCATAACTAATACATGTATAACTAATACCTGCATAACTCTAACCGGCAACCAAACGACCCCTTAGAGTTCTTCAGTGAGCTCATTTCAGTGGTGCAAAGACAAGACACTAAGGAACAAAAATCTCGTTAGTATTTTCCATTTGTTCAATCACAGAAAAATGAGATGACAAAAGCAGAGCAATGTGATATTATTAAATTCATTGAATTAATTAACTATTAAAAAAAGAAATAATATAACAAAGCAAAACTTATATGTGACTTTTCAGTTAGTATTTGATATGTCATTACAGATCAGCAAAATCATAGTTTTCATACCTGTTAGATTAGTTAGTGTTTGTTTGGAGTATTTGAGAAGAGGTTGTTTTGTCTCTTATTAGAAAAAGAGAGAAAAAAAGCAGTGTTTAATAGCACTTCTTTGTCTAATATAGTTTGAATATTTTTAAGGATATTCTGGAGGAAAATTGGAATTTGACTTTATTAGTAGCAATCAAGATTGGGCACTTGCACTCTGGGCCAATTAAGTAGCCTGAAATTAATATTTTAGTCACCTATTATTTTATTAATTAATTAAAATCATTTTCTGAAATTTTAAAAACGTTTTGTAATAGTTTTCTTTTTTAAATTCAAAAAAGGTGACTATTGGTTTTAAAGATGTCTGTTATGAAGAGATGAGTCTGTTAATTCTAACAAACTCTTAGAGGTGTACATGGACTTGGTTGGTTCGATTTTGATCAAAATCAAATCAAATCAACTATATCGGTTTGGATTGGTTCGGTTCTGTCTGTTTTTTCGGGTTTTATTTATTACATGAGTATTATTTCAATCTTACTTTGTTAAAGTTATAGATAAAGTTTTGATAAGTGAATATATGTTTAGTAAAAATTAAAAAACTGAAAAATATAATATACGATGTATTAAAATATTCTTTTGGGAGAATATTTTTTGGTAACACATGATAATTATTTTTTAGTTGTCTAACAATAATTATCGTTGATGTACGCTTTCAAGGTTAATCGAATTTAATAATTAAGCATAAAATCAATATGAAACCTAAATAATGATATGTTCTATTTAATTTTAAAATTATCGAACTACCATTTCAAATTCGAAAAAGGTATAAGAATTTAACAGATTTTGACATATGAAAATGAATATGAAAGAACAAATAGATTGACGCATTTCAATAACACATGATAAGAAAGTGATGATACAACTCATTATTTAACGTAAATAAATATGGATGCTCTCTTCATAGTTCTATTAAATATTACATCCCGTGAGAGAATCCCAAATATTTCTAGACATTTTCTTAAAAAGATTCTATTTAAAATCTTAAAAATATATAAAAATTATATATTTATATGTCGGATTGGTTCGATTTTTTTTTCTACTCGATACAAATCCAAATCAAACCAAACATAATCGGGTTTTTTAATTGGTTTGATTTGACTTTTCGGTTTGGTGCGGTTTTTCAATTCGGTTTGAACACCCCTAATAAATACCCATATCATCTCCAAAACGAAAGATATCTGAAAATTTTCATCTCTTCCTCTTCTGCCTATATAACTCATAAATATTTTACTTTTTGGGAAATTCGAGTTAATTGCTGAAACTCGTATTTTAGAGGCTTTGTAAAATCCGGGAGGAATTCTGCTATTTTCCTTGCAGCAACAAAGTAGAAAGCTTAAATTCTTGCCACATTATTTCATCCCATTATTTTTCTAACACTTCTTCCATACCAGTTCAATAATATGAGAAAGCAGAACTTATGTGTCACTTGTTCAATTATTTGTTTTTGTAGTAAAATAATTTAAAACTGAGTCGTGCAAAGCATAATTTTTTCCCTTTCGTGCTTCATTCTACTTTAACAAATTATCATTCCAAATCCACATTACATCTCAGCTTTGTTGGAGGAAGATACAGATGAATATGGCTGATAACAACAGTGAGAGAAGATCAGAAGATATACTTAATAAGGCAGAGGAAAAGAAAGAGACAAGCATTAACACCATTGCTTTCTACAAACTCTTCTCATTTGCTGATACTAGTGATAAAATATTGATGTTCTTTGGCACAACAGGTGCTACAGGGAATGGACTTTGTCAGGTTCTTGTGGTTGTACTGTTTGGAGATTTGATTGACTCCTTTGGATTAAACAAAACTTCAGACGTGCTTCAACCAGTTTCCAAGGTACGTATCACAACCTGCATATGCTATGGATTGTATACAAATAATTAATTACTTTAGTGGATATGATAAACCTTTTACTATATTTTTGCACTAAGCAAATAGTGAAGAAATTCGTCTAGGAAGGGCCGGTAGGGTCGGATATTGGCGGGTCGAAAACAGGTAATGCAAAAACGGATAAATTATTCGACCTGACTCATATTTAATACAGATAAAAAACGAGTTAACCGGCGGATAATATGGATATCAATGTTATACATGACGTCTTAAATATGATCACTTTTGGGAGAATTACTAGTCTCCCAAACTTGAGCAACCCCCAATTTATAAAACTTTACAAATGTAAAATTTAAACCCAATAGTTATCCGTTGGTTATCCATTTTCTAAGTGGATAATATGGTTCTTATCCATATTTGACCCGTTTTTAAATAGTTCATTATACAACACATTTTTTAATAGATAATATGAATGGATAACTGTTTTCTCTCAACCATTTTGTCACCGCTAAAAACAATTGTGAAAATGGAGAAGTTTTCCGGCCAAATGTAACGTTACAACCACTCGAAATGCAAGACTAATTGTCTTTAATTTGACAAGGGAAGTTACAAAAGTTTGACTTTACACCCTCTCATAAAAGACACAACTTATGTTTAAACATTAAATATATTTCAACACTTTTCTAACATTGAGCATAAAATATTACTATTGCGTGAGGGAACTCATCTTATCTTCTTTTGATTAAAAAGTGTTTTCATAGACCAAAATTTTTCTGGTAAACGTCACCTCATGCAAAATATTCTTTCTGCTAAATCATGAGTTCTGTCTTCACATGCCTTGGTGATTTAATATGAGAAAACTAGTTTTTTGCTGATATTTAAATTAAAATGTTAAAAATATTGGGCTGATTTAATTCAATTTAGCTTCGATAATTAATTAAACTAACTTTTGACAAAATGCAAAATGTCACAAAATTAAGACGGATGAAGTAATAAATTATAAGTATATTTATGTAATTTTCAACTACTAGTCATCGAAAACAAATTACTATACATAATATATTTCTTTTGATAAAAAGAAAAAATCTTTTTATTCACCGGTATCGTTTTCTTTGTTCTATTTTATTTTATGTACTTTAATTGAGCATAAAGTTTCAAAGAAAGGAAAACTGTTCATAGTTGTGTCTACAATAAGCTAAGTTATTTACTTATAGTCCGTATCAAAAACTATTTACATTTAGTAGCCGAAATAATGTATAAAAGTTAGAGCAATTTATACAAAATGCCCATTAAACTTAAAATAATTATCCTTTCCTACCCATTTGAAAACTATTTACAATATATACATACCCAATTAAAACTAATTACCCTTACCTACCATCCATTACTCATTTGGCTCAGTTTGACTTGGTTTGGCTTGGCTTGGCTTGGTTTGGAAGTCTTGGCTTGAATTGCTTGGCTTAGCTGGACTTGATTTGCTTGGCTTGGTTTGAATTGACTTTGCTTGGCTTAGTTTAGTAGCTTTGTTTGACTTCATTGGTTAGATTTAAGGGAAAATTTCACATTAGAACAACTGGGCTCCATACTTTTCAATTTTATAGCCCATATTTCAATTTACAACCAACTAGCCCATAAATAATTGGCTAAGATTCAACATCCAACTCCAATAGGTTCTCAAAATTACTATTTAGTTTTTAAAAAAGATTCCTCAAGCTTTTAAATTACTTTTCGAATCAGTAATTGTGACTCAAATATTAATTCAACAAACCAACTTCATTTGGGTGGTGAAAATTAGATTTTTAACAAACTTAAATATGTGGGTTTAAATTTTGAATTTGATTTTATGAAAAATTTGGAGTATGTGTTATTTAGACTTGTTAGAAATAGTATAAGGAGGTTGTATATAAAATTTGAAGTCATTCAATGGAGATTTGGACTGGTTTTGATAAGAATTGCAACTGAAAATCGTGCAAGAAGTTCGTCTACAGACGCTTGTATAAACGTGTATAAAAGTGTATAACAGTGTATAAGGTGTGTTTCTACACTCATATACAATATTATACAAGATTATACATAATTATACAAAAAACTGACTTCGTCTTATTTCTTGCGTCTTTTCTGAAATTTAATTCAAATCTTGTTCAAATCTACTCCAAATCACTTCAAATTTAAATTTTGTACTCCCTTTGATATTTTCAATCAATTGGAACAATACCCAATCCAAACAACTAGCAAATTCAAAACAACCCATTTTCAAAAGCAAAGCTTTGAATGATCTTCAATGATGGACTTCTACTCTTCAATTTTCTTTCATTGCAAGCAGGTGACACAAAAGGAGAAGCAGAAAATACACGGTCCTTTGAAGCATATGTAAAAGATGTGAGAAGAAGAGAGAGTGAAAGCAATAGTTGTGAGACAAAGAATTAACTCCATAGCTTTTAGAAGCAATTGTTATAAAAATATATATTTTGAATTTACAAGTGCTTTCAAAATATGTACAATGTGAGCTAGGTGGGGTAAAACTTAAAAACATGAGCCATTTTTTATTATGGTGTGAAGTCATGTGCATTTTCTTGTAATTCTTTCTAGATTTAACTGGGTATTGAAAAGAAAAAATTGGTAAGGGAAAAAAGGGATGGGAGGGGCGGGTAATGATTTTATGTTGCATGGTTAATTGATAAACTTTTCCTAAAATTTATATAATTTTTATATATAACATACAAATTATAAAATATTTTTCTCCTGACGGGATGCCTATAAGTTGAAGACTTGTAAATTCTCAGCAATGCAAATTCTACCCAAAAAAAAAGTACTCTGATTACTTTCACAATTTTCACTATAGAAAACAAAAATAAAAGCGAGAAAAGTGTAATTGGAGGATCATCACGGTGGCGGATGACATGCGAGTGGTGTGTGGGACACGGAGGAGCGCGGCGGCGCTCTGCTCCTCAATGGAAGCAGCGATCTCCTCAGACACCGTTCCTTCATTTGCAGGTCCACCAGCTGTTTGTCCAGTGGATCCTGTAGGTGCCGTGACTGGATACGCCGTGTTTATCCATTTTTGGAGGGTCAAAATTCAATCAAATATTTCGGGTCGACAACATCCTGGTAATGGACGGATGAAACAATCGCATATTTATTATGCAATTAGTCATGAGCACTGTGGATCACTAAGTATCGGGAATCTACTTCACTAATAAGATACTGAGAGGGTAATAAAAGAATTTGCTCAAAGTTTATTTTGCATCCCCCTATTTTCCTCCCCTTTTACTTTTGGCAAGATCGTTATTGCTACTTTTGTCACAGTTTAGCATGATGTGATTGTGGCTCTCTGCGTGCTACCTTTTTGACATAAGTTTTCAGCATTGTATGATCTTGATCTAATCTCTATGAGAAGAAGATAATTGAGGCGGTCGATAGATATTATTCCAGTTGGCTAGTCCCTATCCTTTGCTATTTCCTAGCATATATGGAGTAACTTGTAGCAAGTTCAAATGTGTCTGGTTCTTTGATTTCTGAATCAACCCAGTCCAAATAGATGATTTCTGAATACAATGGTTGTTTTTCAGGTGTCATTAAAACTTGTATACGTGGCAATCGCTTCAGGTGTAGCAGCATTTTTTCGTAAGTCAAACTAACAAAGCTACATGAAAGGTGTAATATATTTGAAATGCAAAAGTTCCTAAAAATTGTGCTAATTGCTTGCTAGAGGTGGCTTGTTGGACGGTGACTGCGGAGAGACAAGCTGCCAGACTAAGGGTGTTGTACTTAAAAAGTATTCTACGACAAGATGTTGCTTTTTTCGATAAGGAAGTAAATACAGGGGAAGTTATGGGGAAAATGTCCGGTGACATTTTTACCATACAAGATGCTATGGGGGAGAAGGTACGACCATAAATACTCTGATCATTTTTGTTCATACGAAAAAAAGTTTGACAAATTCCAAGATCTGTATTGGACAAAAAATAGTGCAGTTGAAATTATACAAGAAATGTCTTGTGATTGCAACTTAAATTTTGCATATATAATTAGACCTATATTATAAAATTCTCTCTCAACTCTCTCTGTTTTCTTTTTCTTATATCTTGCTTTTCAACATTTGCTTATGCTCAGGTGGGGAGGTTCATAAGGTGTGTGGCAATGTTTATAGGAGGATTTGTTATTGCCTTCATCAAGGGGTGGCTTCTAGCACTTGTTATGGTTTCACCCATTATTCCACTGGCAATAGTTGTTGGTGTCATGTTCCTGTTCATGTCTAGAAAGGCTTCTCATTCACAAAAAGCTTATTCTAAAGCAGCTAATGTAGTTGAGCAAACAATTGGTTCCATCAGAACAGTAAGACTAAATTTAACCTTAGAACTTAATGTTTATTCTCTCTCTGCTTATGTGTGTTTATTGTCCATAATTATTTTCCTGTCATTTAAATTTTTTAACTCAATGCTTTATTAGTTTTCTAATTTCCACATGAATTAGCAGTTTTAGGTTTAACTTACCTATCTTTGCTTTTCCTCCTTTAGAGCCCCCCTCTCCTTCTGTTTGATTCGTTCATTTTCCTAGGGAACCAACTGAAACATCTTATATTTAATTTAAACATGATGAGTTGTAGAACACAGAAAGCGTCAAGCAAATGACCAAAATTATTGCGGAAAGTAGCATATAATATTTAGAACATTTTAAACACATAAAAATCAAGATAAAATAAAGAGAGAAATAAGAAAGACGTGAGATAAAAACCTATCTGGAACGCAATACATGTTCCGAAATATTACGCACAATCTAAATAAAGTTTACAAACATTGTGCTAGTCTTACATGAATACTGAAAATTGATTCTTTCTGGGGTTATTACTTTCTGGAATCTCATTGAGGAAAATGCCGGGGATCATATCCTTTCTATAACTTTTGGATGAAATCCACTCTGCATGTTGTATAGGTTGCATCATTCACAGGGGAAAAGCTGGCTCTCGAGGAGTACAATAAGTCCTTACAGAAGGCATACAGATCTGGTGTACATGAAGGACTTGCAAGTGGCTTAGGCGTGGGATCAGCCAATTTTATTCTTTTCTGCAATTATGCTTTGGCTTTCTGGTATGGTGGAAAGATGATCTTGGAGAAAGGTTATACAGGAGGTTCGGTGTTGAGTGTAACTCTAGCTGTATTATCTGCTTCAACGTGAGTATTTTGTTGATGAATCTTCAGTAGCTTCGAACATGCTTTCATGTTTAAGAGCTCTAATGTGATCATTATCTACAAAATTGCAAAAACTATTTTGCAGTTCAATAGGTGAGATATCTCCTTGCTTAGCTGCATTTACAGCAGGGCAAGCTGCTGCTTTCAAGATGTTTGAGACTATAAACAGAAATCCAGAGATTGATGCGTACAACAATAATGGGATTATTTTGGATGACATCCGTGGAGATATAGCGATGAAAGATGTTTGTTTTAGCTATCCAAGTAGACCAACAGAAAGAGTACTCAACGGGTTTTCATTATTAATCCCTAGTGGAAAATCTGCTGCTTTGGTTGGTGAAAGCGGAAGCGGGAAGTCCACAGTTATTAGTTTAATTGAGAGATTCTATGATCCACAATCAGGTGAAATTTTTATAGATGGACTTAATCTCAAAGAGTTCCAAATTAAGTGGATTAGACAGAAAATTGCTCTAGTAAGTCAAGAACCTACTTTGTTCTCAACTAGCATCAAGGAAAATGTTGCATATGGGAAAGATGGAGCTACCAAAGAAGAAATTGAAGCAGCAATTGAGATAGCAAACGCAACCAAATTTATTAACAGCCTACCCCAGGTTCATATTTTTAATATGTCTTTGTTTGTCTTGATTAAAATGACTGTATAAGGATTTTGTTGAATTGAATGATTTTGCTTGTAGGGAATAGAGACAAAGGTTGGTGAACGTGGAACTCAACTCTCTGGTGGACAAAAGCAAAGAATTGCTATAGCTAGGGCAATTCTGAAAGACCCTCGCATTTTACTTCTAGACGAGGCAACAAGTGCTCTAGATGCTGAGTCAGAGAGAGCTGTACAAGAAGCACTTGACAAAATTATGGTTGATAGAACAACCATAATAGTTGCACATCGCCTCAGTACAGTGAGGAATGCTGATAATATTGCTGTCATTCATCAAGGCATAATTGTTGAGGAAGGTATAAACAAATATGTATGGTTTCTTCTACAGTTAACAAATAATCAAAACTTACTTTCACGTGTATCCATAATTTTCCTAAAAGGGAAAGCCACAAAGACCATTTCTGAATGCATATTATCTTGCTTAATTTTTGTATTACTAAGTGGTTGAAGCACTGCTGAATGAGTTGAGGCTTTTAAAAAGATTTCCTACTTATCTGTTACACCTGAGAAAAATTGCACAGATCTTTTTCCATGTGTAACATATATAGCTACCCTACCCAATGTTCTCTAACATTTTTGGAGACTGAATGCTAAATGTCATTATATATCTCAGGCAAACACTTTGAGCTACTGAAAGATCCTGAGGGAACATACTCGCGACTTATTCACTTCCAAGAAGTAAATCAAGCAAAAGAGCAAATATGCCTCGATGATCCACAACATCTTTCTACTGTGTCAGGACCAGAATCCATAAATAATTATGATACTACAGCTACTGAAGAAATTCCTGAGACTAGATTGCTAAGAAATTCAGATACTAATCTAAAAGTATCTAAAAAGCTCGATAAAGCTCCTGTTACTCGTCTTGCGTATCTGAATAAGCCCGAGGTTCCTATTCTTCTTGTGGGAGCAGTAGTTGCCACTATCTCCGGTTCCGCTTTCCCCGTTTTTGGGTTAGTATTATCCAACATACTTAAATCATTTTATGAGCCACCAAATGAACTAAAGAAAGATTCACAATTTTGGGCACTCATGATTGTGGTTATTGCAACAATATTACTGATTTCATCTCCATTAGAGACACTATTTTTTACCGTGGCTGGTTGTAAGTTGATCCAACGAATTAGATCGATGTGCTTTCAAAAGGTTGTCCACATGGAAATTGGTTGGTTCGATGAGCCAGAGAACTCAATTGGAGGGATAGCCACAAAGCTCTCTGCTGATGCAGCTCTTGTTCGAGTTCTAGTGGGGGACATATTGGCGAAAATAACTAAAGATCTTGCAGCTGCAATTGTAGGGATAGTGATTGCTTTTCGAGCAAGTTGGTTATTGTCTCTTATTATCTTAGCCATGCTACCGTTCATGATGGCCAATATTTATGTTCAGAGAAAGTTCGCCAAAGGATTTAGTACTGACGCAAAGGTTTGATATCAAAACTTGATAAGCTCTTTATTTATCTTTCTCTCCTTCCGTAAGTTTCTCATTGTCTTATCTTATTATGTATATCTCTTTTTGCTTTCATTAGGTGTCATATTTTTCCGCCAAAATATAAAATTTTGCCAACTGGTATTTTTTTAATATGGAAAAGGGTCAAAACTACCCCTATCATTTACTAAATGGTTTACAGTTGCCCTCCGTCCACCTATTCGTCCAAAAAAACATACGACGTTAATTCTATTAAAAAATTACCCCCGCGACTAACAACAGAACCTGTGGGCCTTCTATTTAATGAGGTGGCATATTTTTATTGGGCCACGTGGCATTTTGGGTCAGACAACACATATGGGTTTAGTACCCGTCCCATAAACCGAACCTGCCCTAATTTTTTTACAATCCGGGTTTAAAAAAAACCTTTCCGGCTTCTTCTGCCTCCTCTGTTTCATCCTTCCATGGCTTCTATGGTCTACCCCTTTTCCTCACTGGCACCTTTTCTTCTTCGCCACTTCTAAGATCCTCGCGAACAGATTGTCGTACAAAAGATGAGGGCATAAAGCACTGAAATTATAAATTTATTTTGATACTTGAAGAGCTTTGAGTTATACAAGTAGACATATGGACTAAATTGATGCGTGATTTTTGTGTCTAAAAAAATCAATCAAATGTCGTTCATCTGCCATTTCTGAAACATTGTGTCTTTCTCTCTTTAAAATCTTTTTTCTCTCTCTACAAGTCCAAATGGTTAACCCATCGGAGGATTCCTCGGATTTTCCTTCAACATCAGCCCAAATCTCCTGTAAATGATGACCAAAGTGTTTATTTAGTTCCTTAGCAATGAAATCCTACATCCCTGTTTTGACCCATTCCCCATGCAACTGTTTGTTTATATATATCAACATAAAAGTAAAATAAACAAAATAAAGAATTGAATTCTCTGATTTTGCTTTTCCCGAATTGATTTTTAGATTTGGGTTTTATCCAATTCAGCTAAACCCGAATTTGAACCCATCAGATAATGAAAATGTTGAAACAATTGATGCTAGCTTTTTTAGTTTTACTCAGATTTGTTTTTTGGACCAGAGTGTCACGTGGCCCAAAAAGACGCCAACACATTAATTTGAAGGTCCAGCTGGTCTGCCGTTAAACGTAGGGGTATTTTAATTAATAAATAGTATGTACATTTGGACTAATAGATGGACGGAATGTGTATTTTTGGACTGATAGATGGACGGAGGCTAGAAGTAAACTATTTATCAAACAATAGGGGCATTTAGGCCCTTTTCCCTTTTTAATATATTTGTTCAGTTGAAAGATTGGACTGGAGACACAAGTAGTCTAACCAGGGGCGGATTTAGGGGGGGGGGGATGAACACCCTTCGCCGAAAAATTACACTGTATATATAAGGCAAAATCTATTTTTTACCTCTATATATTAAGTGTTGAACACCCTTAAGACAATCCAAAAGTGTAGTTTAGTGGTCAAGGGGGTTCAAAATCTACATATGGTCATCGGTTCAATTCCCACTAGCTACAAAAAAAATTTTTTGAACCCCCTTCGTGTAGATCCTGCCTCCGTCACTGAGTCTAACCCTTCACTTTCACATGATTCCCAATTTTTAATCAAGCAATCAACGTGGAGAAGGAGACTCTTCTTCTCCTACGAAGGTTCCCATGTTTACTCAAGAAATTATCTCAGCTAACGAGTTTCTAATAAAAGCTTTATCTTAGAAAGTGGAGAACGTGTATAGACTGAATCTCCTTACTGACCACCTTTCCTTCAGCACATCCATAACTCGATTACACGCCAAGACAAACCATGCTTTGGGTTCTGACTTGTCTTCCTTGCATAGCTGGTTAATATTAAAATCATTATTTTTCCCTTTTAGCTGAGCCATGCTCATCTTATGATCAGATAGCTTGGGCATTAGTTAAACCTTAAGGAAACTGTTAAAATGATAAAATGGCAGATGGAGTGTCAAAAATCAGATAGAGAAATTTAAGAGAAACGAAGATCAGCAAGTTAATTGAATGTGCAAGAGAAAGTGAAAAGCTCTTAATTGATGTTCATTTAAAGACATTTATACATGAGAATTCCCTCCTGGAAAATATTTAGTTAATATATATTTTTTTTTGGCAGAAGTTGTATGAACAAGCAAGTCAAGTAGCCAACGACGCAGTTGGTAATATAAGAACAGTTGCTTCTTTTTGTGTAGAAGAGAAGGTGGTGGAGCTATATAAGAAGGAAAGTGAAAGCCCAATAATGACCGGGACTGGAAAAGGGCTGATTAGTGGGATTAGTTATGCTATTACATCTTCATTGCTTTTCTTTGTATATGCTGCAAGTGGTTATGCTGGAGCTCGACTTGTACAGGATGGGAAAATTGCAACTTCTGATACTTTCCGCGTAAGCATTTACTTTACATGTGTAATGCGTTTTTTCTATTTTTAATAAATTATTCAATTGGAATCTAGAAATATGATTTCTGATGGAAATTCTCTTGTGCTTTTTCATCCATCAATATATATAGAACCCCATGTATAATCCTTCATGGATATTTGGACATCACCATTGATATGGGACAAAGGAAAAATAAAAAAGGGCGAAATGCAGAAGTAGCGTTTAAATTTAGGAAGAAACCTCCAAATCTAATTTCTTTTTCTTCTTGAGAGCTGCCAAAAAGTGGCTAAAATTGAAAAAAAAATAGGAAAAGGAAAAACAAAAGATAAAGGACTAGGCCAAATTTCATTTAGATCTTGTGTTACCTTTTTGTTTTTAAATTTTTGGGGGAGTGGACCGTAATAATGGGAGGAAAGAAAGAAGAGGGGTCGTTTTTTATGGAGTTCACATCACTTGCGACTATTGCGATGGAACTCCAATCTCCATCAAGTAGTTACATGAGTATTTCACTATTTAAATATGTAAAATTCCTTTTGTTTTTAAGTATTAAGTTATCTCCCCAGTATTAGATAATAACTCTCCCTCATGTTTTCACGCAGGTTTTCCTTGCTGTGTATTTGACAGCTATGGTTATTTCTCAGTCAAGCTTCTTTTTTAATGATCTAAAAAAAGCTAAGGGTGCTGCCGCCTCAATAATTGCTATATTAGACAGAAAGTCGAAGATAGACTCAAGTAACGAGGATGGTTTCACTTTAGAACAAAGCAAAGGAGTAATAGAGTTTAAAGAAGTATGCTTTGCATATCCAACAAGGCCAAATATAAAAGTTCTTCATGGCTTCAACTTGACAATTTTAAGTGGGCAGGTATATGTCTCAAGTAATAGTTAGTCATTTATTACTCTATGATTTTGTTTGGTATGATTATTAGGATTCAGATTGTAGCAACACAAATCACAAAGGAATAATAGCACTTCTGGTCCCTCAATTATTGGTAAATTCTAATTTTGGTACATGTGGTAAGTGACTAAGCACATTCAGTTCAAGTAGTCAAAAAGTGTGTTTTTGGTCCGTTTATGTAGGAAACATGTTATATTTAGATTATTTATAGAACTATATTTATCCCCCATATACGGAGTAACAATAAAAACTTAGCATAATACATGGGTAATTAAATGGGAGTATAACGGTTAAATAATTCGGTAAATTTATAAAGATTCACAAGGAGAGGTATCAAAAGTGTACATTTAAATTAATTGAAGGTTAAAAGTGCTTAATTAGATATCACAAGGACCCAAAATAAAGAATTTGTCAATATTTGAGGGAGTAAAAGCGCAAAATTTTCAAATCACAGATTTGGTTTGTTTAAACAATGTTCAAATCTTAGCTTGAATTATAAATGTGGGTAAGTTATTATTTCAACTAGCTATCACAGAACATAAAACCATTGCATATCAGGAACATGCAAAAATGGTGATCTACACCAACAGGAAATAGACAAAGTTTAGCCTATTACTCGCTCGTGACAAAATTGTGTATTTCTCAATTATTAACATCTACATTTGTTTACTGCATACATCTAGACAATTGCTTTAGTCGGAGAAAGTGGCTGCGGGAAGTCTTCAGTGATGTCACTCTTACAACGATATTATGATTTTAATTCGGGTCGAATTATGCTAGATGGAATAGACATTAAACATTGCAACTTGAAATGGCTGAGGCATCAAATGGGGCTTGTGAGCCAAGAACCAGTTCTGTTCAATGACACAATCCGAGCCAACATCATGTACGGGAAGGACGGAGATGCGACTGAAGGAGAACTAGTAGCTGCAGCAAAATTGGCAAATGCCCACAAGTTCATTTGTGGCTTACAACAGGTTAGGAAGCCATTCATCTAATTAGCCATAGAGCAAAGGCTAACCTGGATATGCAATATTAAAGAATTCATGTTCTCCCTATGCATCTTAAAATATTCAATATGTGAGGGAGGACTTACTTTGTGTTCTTTAATTTTCTTTAGAGCTGGAGCAAAATCTGAAGTTGTAACTACTAGCTAGTTTACAACTCCAAGTTCCTTTTTATTGGGTGGGGGGTCCCAGGGAAAAAGAAAAGGCTAACTGATATTCTATTTTTTATAGATAATGTTGGAAAATACTCTACAATGAAAAGTTGGTATGAGAAAAAACACTGAGATGTGAGAGGTTGGTTTTGAAAAAACACTGAGATGGTGAATAATTTTAGAACAATAGTTTCTTGTTACTAGATTGTATCTTTTAGAATTAGGTTTATGCTTATACTTTAGATTAGATTATTGTCATAGATAGGTTTTAAGAGTTATCTTTCAGTTAGCTAGGTTTTATCCATGTTTTGACTTGTACGAGTCTCCTAATACAAGTCCTAGGAAGGTGGTTACTACTAACGTATATTAAAACTATTATGACGTTCAATACAACACATGGTTAATTTTGCCTTTTCAAAGTGTTTATAAATAACATACACAGAGAGACTAAGGGCTTTTTAACCTAAATGGGGACATTGAAATCCAAACATTTAAAATCAATGTATTAAAATTGTCGATACATTTTGAAATATTCTTGGAAAAATATGAAATTATTTTTACTGACATATGCACGTCGTAAATTTAGTACTCCTAATTGATCTCAATACTTGTTTTAGTTCTTAATTCAATATTCTTAATTGATTTCGATGTCTCTGAAACCCCAAAATTGAGATTTGGATCAGGGGTACGATACCATAGTTGGGGAGCGAGGTGTTCAGCTTTCAGGTGGTCAGAAACAAAGAGTTGCCATTGCACGAGCTATTGTGAAAAATCCCAAAATATTGTTACTGGATGAAGCTACTAGTGCGCTTGATGCAGAATCTGAAAGGATTGTCCAAATGGCATTAGACCAAATCATGGTAAATCAAACTACGATTATAGTAGCGCACAGATTATCAACAATCAAGGGAGCAGACTTAGTTTGTGTCATGGAAAATGGAACCATCATAGAAGAAGGAAACCATGAAACTCTTATCTGTAACGAAGATGGCCACTACGCCTCCCTCTTCAAACTTAATGTGGGATCTCTCTCATAATCTCTTATTTTGGCTATATACATACCTCATGCTTTTTATAAACCTGACGCTAGGATACTATCAAAAGTTGTATATTACTGGCATTTGCATAGTAAACTGTACGTACTCACATTATGTTCATTGTTAATATGTACTATTAATCTATGTTTAGATGTTCTTGCAAGGATATACATGTTAAGTGGTCAAAATATGACTTCCATCCACATTAAACATCCTTGTGTCAATTTGAGCATTAGCGATTGTGGATTACTAGCTTGACGGTTATCCAATGGACTATGAGCAGTGGGAGATATTTTGTGTAGATGTGCGTCTAAATGTGGCACCCATAGATAAGAGTAGTTTAACAGAACTCCAGCAGTGTGTGGCCACTGAATGTTATTATCAAGAAACCTTTAGTATGTCTTGAGTGGAAAAGAGGAAGATGGTAGAATCGTTATACACACACAGAGGATGATTCCACTGACAATGTGGAGGAAGGATAGATATCAAGTCCATTACGAGATCAAACAAAGAATCAACAAATGAGATATCAAGTAGGACGACAAGTTACACATTTGACCGGTTAGCCAAAAATACTTACATTTGCTAGCTAAATATATATTCAAAAAAATATACACTGAATTATGTATAAAATATGCATTTTTCGATTATGTAGGTTTCCTTATCAAGTAATGGTAACCAATCAACTTGACACTCTAATAAAACTTTAGGCTTGACTGTGTAAGAAACGGGGTTCCTTCTCTTCTTTCTTATTTTTCAAGTTACTATCAGAATGATGACATTCTAGGAAATCCGAGCCTCCGAGTCTGTTGGATATAAACTAGGGGTGTCTAACGGGTCGGGTTTAACCGTAACCGGACCGGCCCAGACCGGTTAAAACCGGAACCGGTCCGGAACGGTACAAGGGGGTCGGGCGGGGCTGGGTTAAAGGGGTAAGGGGGGTTGGTCCGTTCACCTATTTTCAACCGGTTAACCGAACCGGTCAAACCCGATCAACAGAAATACTGTAGAACCGGTTAAACCGGCCCGGACCGGTTAACGGCTAGTTTCTTTTTCTTTTTTTTTTTTTTTTTTTTAAATGATGGTTACCATTGGCAACGGTCACCTGCCAAGGAGCCGTTGCCCAACGGCTGATTTGCTTAATTAGCCCTTTTTTGGGCCTTTTTTTTTTTTAAAATTAACACTTTTTGTAATTACAAATTTAACTCTTTGAAAAACTATAAATACCCCCCCCCCCCCCCCCCCC
>NC_031990.1:51874885-51896552 GCF_001879085.1 Nicotiana attenuata | reverse complement strand
CAACGGCTGAATTGCACAAATAGTCCCATTTTTTCTTTTTTCTTTTTTAATTAACACCCCTTTGAAAACTATAAATACACCCCCCCCCCCCCTCCCTTCTTCTTCATTTCTTCACTCATCTCTCATTTCTCAATCTCAAATTCTCAATTCAAGTTAAATCATGCCTCGTACTTCTAGAGTGCGCTCATATGTTTGGGAACACTTTGAGGTGGTAGAAGAAAATGAAGAAGTTCAGAAAGTAAAGTGCAAGAACTGTGGTCGAGCCTTAAATCTTCGTCCAAAGTGTGGCACAGCCGCAGAGGCAGTTTAAGGAGGCATATGAAGAGTTGTCTTGAGCGTCCTCCAGAAATTCGTATTTAAGTTGATTTGAGACAATTTGTGTTATTTTAAAATTATTAGACGTATTTATGCTTAATGTTTTAGTTTGTTAGATTAATTTGAAGTATTATTATACATGAATTAGTTTTACTCTTTTTTCGTTAATTTACTTGTTAAATGCAAACTTCAATTTTGTAATTTTGAAATAAATGTAGCACTTGCAATTTATAAGTGCAATTTTTTCCCATCTTCATTATATTCTTTATATTTTTACATTATATTAATATAACTTACAATAGTTATACAAAATACAAAAAAAAAATTAAAAATTACACTAACCCCGCCCCTTGTACCCGTAACTCGTACGGTTCATTTTTTACCCGGATAAACCCGAACCCGGTAAGTCCCAACCCGTAACCGATCAGGTAGCCAACCTGTACGGTTACTAATTTTTCCTATCCAGCCCGACCCGGCCCGACCCACCCGTTAGACACCCATTATTATAAACTCCGATGGCCAGCAGTAGCGCCGCCAGTAAGGCTTGTGTTGACTTGACTCTTGAGCATCACAGGCTCCGTCCATATATAGCGGCGATAAGAGAGAATAATGTTAAAAAATGTGGAAGAAATACGCATCCGAAGATTTGGCTAATTTCACAGTCGTCGATGTTCATCTTAGAAAAATATCAAAAGTCTTATAAATAGAGTTTTATTTATGGTGAATGTCTATATTTAGAGAGATTCTAGGTTTATTACTTGATGGCTAAGTCATCATCTCCCTATAAATAGAGGGTTCTATTCCATTGTAATTCATCCCAAAATTCAATAAGAATTCCCTCTCTCTCTTTCTCTGCAATTTTATTCTTCTACTTTTGTTGTTTCATCACACGTTATCAGCACGAGGCTCTACCGTCTCAAGAAGCTCTTTGAGAAGATTAAGCAAATATGGATATCTCACAAAGCAAACTTGGATCAAAGTTCAATTGTAAAAATATTTGTTTAGTTGATTCATGTACGACACATACAATATTCAAAGAGAAGAAATATTTCTCTCATTTAAGTATGTGTAAGGCAGATGTTACTACAATTTCTGGTAGTAGTAAATTAATTAAAGGCTTTGGAAGAGCTACTATAACTCTGCCTAAGGGAACAATACTTATCATAGAGAATGCAATGTTCTCCTCCAAGTCCAAGAGGAACTTGTTGAGTTTTAAAGATATCCGCCGAAATAGATATCATATTGAGACAGTAGATGAGAATAATCTTGAATATCTCATTATTACCAAAAATGTCTCTGGCCAGAAAAGGGCTATTGAGAAGTTCCCATCTTTATCTTATGGCCTGTATTGGACAAGAAGTAGTGCAATTGAAGCATATTCTATTGTAAACCAAAAGGTTACTGATTCCAATACTTTTGTACTTTGGCATGATCGATTGGGACATCCTCGATCAATTATGATAAGACGGATTATAGAAAACTCAAATGGGCATCCATTAAAGAATTTAAAGATTCTTTTAAATAATGAATTTTCTTGCACTTCTTGTTATCAAGACAAGTTAATTATTAGACCATCACCAACAAAGGTTGAATTGAGTCCCCTGCGTTTTTGGAACGTATACAAGGGGACATTTGTGGACCTATTCATCCACCTAGTGGGTCGTTTAGATATTTTATGGTATTAATAGACGCATCTTCTAGATGGTTCCATGTGTGCCTATTGTCATCACGCAACCTCGCATTTGCAAAATTAATGGCACAAATAATTCGATTACGGGCGCAATTCCCCGATAATCCAATTAAGTCTATTAGACTTGATAATGCTGTTGAGTTTTTATCCCAAGCATTTAATGATTATTGCTTATCAATTGGGATAAAAGTGGAACATCCTGTAGCTCATGTTCACACTCAAAATGGCCTTGCAAAGTCTTTAATTAAACGTCTGCAATTGATAGCAAGACCGTTACTCATGAAAACGAGGTTACCCACTTCTGTTTGGGGTCACGCCATTTTGCATGCAGCAATGCTAGTTCGTCTCAGACCGACAAATTATCATAAATATTCCCCGTTACAATTAGTTTTGGGTCATGAACCTAATATATCCCATTTAAGAATTTTTGGATGCGCGGTATATGTGCCTGTAGTACCACCATATCGCACCAAAATAGGTCCGCAAAGAAGGTTAGGAATATATGTTGGTTTTGAATCGCCCTCCATTATTCGCTACCTCGAAACATTGACAGGAGATTTGTTTACTGCACGATTTGCAGACTGTCGATTCGATGAGACACTCTTCCCAAAATTAGGGGGAGAAGTTGGTGAAACCAAACGGGAAATTTTGTGGAAAAATCCATCATTATCTCATCTTGATCCACGTGCCTCTATTTGTGAAAAAGAGGTGCAAAAGATTATCCATTTGCAGAGAATAACAAATCAAATGCCAGACGCATTTACGGATTTGAAAAGGATAAGAAAATCACATATCCCTGCGGAGAATGTTCCAATCCGTATTGATGTCCCTATTGGACAATCTTCTAGTGTCATAGCTAATGAGTCAAAAGCACGCCTAAAACGTGGCAGACCATTAGGTTCCAAAGATCGAAATCCTAGAAAAAGGAAAACAAATGATCAAAGTGACACTACGAAAGAATCTCATGAAGAAATCCACGATTTAATAAATTCTGAGATTCATGAGGAATCCACTGAGCCCGAGGCTCAAGAAAATAAGGAACTATCAATAAATCCAATCGATATTGAGACAAATTTGAATCGAGTGGATATAGTGGTGGATTATGTCTTTGCATATAATGTTGCATCTGGCATTATGCAAGAAAGTGAGGATCTTGAACCTCAGTCTGTTGGAGAATGTCGACAAAGACGTGATTGGCCAAAATGGCAAGAAGCAATCCAATCAGAGTTGAACTCACTTGCGAAACGTGAAGTTTTTGGGCCTGTAGTCCAAACACCTAATGGTGTTAAGCCTGTTGGCTATAAATGGGTCTTTGTACGCAAGAGAAATGAGAAAAACGAGGTACAAAGATATAAGGCACGCCTTGTTGCACAAGGATTTTCACAAAGGCCTGGTGTCGATTATGAAGAGACATATTCACCCGTTATGGATGCTATAACGTTCCGTTATCTCATTAGTTTTGCTGTCCATGAAAAGCTTGACATGCATTTAATGGATGTGGTTACCGCCTACCTTTATGGCTCACTTGATAATGAGATATACATGAAAATTCCCGATGGATTTAAAATGCCTAAACGCACATAATTCAAAGTCCCGGGAAATATTTTCAATCAAATTGCAAAGATCTTTGTATGGTCTAAAGCAATCAGGACGAATGTGGTATAATCGTCTTAGTGAGTATTTATTAAAGGAAGGCTATATAAATGATGCCATTTTCCCATGTGTTTTTATAAAGAAAACAACATCGGAATTTGTTGTACTTGCCGTATATGTTGATGACATAAACCTTATTGGAACTCCTATAGAACTCCAAAAGGCAATTGATTATTTAAAGAAGGAATTCGAGATGAAAGATCTCGGAAAGACAAAATTATGTCTTGGTTTGCAAATTGAACATTTGGCAAACGGAATTTTTGTTCATCAATCTGCCTACATAGAAAAGGTATTGAAACGGTTTTACATGGATGGAGCACATCCATTAAGTACTCCGATGGTTGTTCGATCACTTGATGTGAATAAGGATCCATTCCGACCTCAAGAAGAGAATGAAGAGCTACTTGGTCCTGAAGTACCATATCTTAGTGCAATTGATGCACTAATGTATCTTGCCAATACTACAAGGCCTGACATAACTTTTTCAGTTAATGTCTTAGCAAGATATAGCTCTGCTCCCACAAAGAGACATTGGAATGAATCAAACACATATTGCGGTATCTAAAAGGAACTACCGATATGGGCTTATTATATGGCAATAATTGCAGTCCTGATCTTGTTGGTTATGCCGATGCTGGGTATCTATCCGATCCACACAAGGCTCGATCTCAAACAGGTTATTTGTTTACCTGTGGAGGCACTGCCATATCTTGGCGATCGACTAAGCAATCAATTGTGGCTACTTCATCTAATCATGCTGAGATAATTGCTATTCATGAAGCAAGTCGAGAGTGTGTGTGGTTGAGGTCTATAATACATCTTATTCGAGACAAATGTGGTTTGAAATGTGACAAACTACCCACGATTTTGTATGAAGACAATGCAGCATGCATAGCTCAATTGAAGGGAGGATTCATAAAAGGAGATAGGACAAAGCACATTTCACCAAAGTTATTCTTCACACATGATCTTCAAAAGAATGGTGATATCAATGTGCAACAGATTCGTTCAAGTGATAATATGGCTGATTTGTTCACAAAATCTCTACCAACGTCAACCTTCAAGAAGCTAGTGTACAAGATCGGGATGCGAAGGCTCAAGGATGTGAATTGATGCTCTCATCAGGGGGAGTTAATGCGCGTTGCACTCTTTTTTCCTTACAAGGTTTTGTCCCACTGGGTTTTCCTTGCAATGTTTTTAACGAGGCAACCAAAGGGCGTATTATTAGATATGTGTACTCTTTTTCCTTTTCTAGAATTTTTTTTCCCATTGAGTTTTTTTTAGTTAAGGTTTTAACGAGGCACATTATCTGTTGAATAGACATTCAAGGGGGAGTGTTATAAATAGAGTTCTATTTATGGTGAATGTCTATATTTAGAGAGATTCTAGGGTTTATTACTTGGTGGCTAAGTCACCATCTCCCTATAAATAGAGGGTTCTATTCCATTGTAATTCATCCCAAAATTCAATAAGAATTCCCTCTCTCTTTCTCTGCAATTTTATTCTTCTACTTTTATTGTTTCTCACAAAAAGCTCATTTAATACAATGTATTTGATCAAGTCTTTCTGGAATTAAAAAAATTAGGTCTGCGACACAACTCACTTCCGTTTTTTAATTATATATGATGGTCGGTATTAGTTTTCAAATAAATTTTTCCTTCATAATTCAATCATTTTTTAATATTCTAGCATTATCTTGGCCATTTTTATCGTTGAAAACGTTTGAATCTTTCAAAGAGCTAATTTTCTTTCTACTCTGAACTCACATTTAATTTAAAAACCAGAGTCTTTTACATTGTTGATGGAATTAAAAATAAACAAGTTGACCCAATAGTAATGCTGATTAATCTTAGTTTATTTCAAGATCTTAATTAAATTAGTAAACAAACTAATAGGTTCCTGCAAAGTCAGATTGGATCTTCACGACCTTTTTTTTTTTTTTTTGTCACTTGTCCATGACCCATATACGCATTAACCCCACTTGTAAAGTTACACTGGGTTTGTTGTTGTTATTGTTGTTGGCCAGAACTCATCAACCAGGCTTAGTTCCTATCTCCTTAGAACTCAAGGATACAGTGATACGATCCTATAGAGCAGATCTTGTTCAAGTAAGGTCGCTTCCACGACCTACTTTATACATAAATTAAACAACTAATAATTGTACAACTCATGTTTTGTTATCAGAATGAGAAAAAAAACATGTCTTTAAATAAATTTTGGACATGCCAGCCCAGAAAATCGTTTACTTTTCAAGGTTTTGATTATATTCATGAGCTGCACGTTAATGGAAATCTCAGCAAAAGGGTGATCATGTTGAAATTTTTGCCTATAAGAACTGTCTGAAGATCCCATGAAAGTACTCACAGCTTATAAACCTTTTTTGTCTTCAAAAAATTTCCTTTGGGAATGGATTTGAGAGATAATAATTCAGCTAAAATCAGATTAAGTGATGGGAGATACTTGGCCTATAAAGAGAGAGGTGTTCCAAAGGAGAAATCCAATTATAGAATTATATTTGTTCATGGATTTGACGGCCGCAAAGAAAGGGATTTTCTTGCACCTCAGGTATATATTCTGTCTTTCCACTAAACAAGATGAATAGAACTTAAAATTCATTAGATATTTTTTTTTTTTTTTTATGAATGTCAACTAAGTAACTTAAGTAAATCGCTCCTGCTTGTTCAATCATTTGATAGCTAAAATTATTCTTTAATAAATGATCATTATGAGTCAAACTTAATAGAATTTGATCAATCATATTTTTTATTTTTAAGGTGGATTAAGTTTATTTTGTCCCTGTACATGTGCTTGGAGTGACGACAGTAGTGAAAATATAATAGAGATATATTTTTAAGGGTTTTAGAAATTTTCATTTAAACTATGAATATTCTCCTCTAATCTACTATAATATATATGGACATATGAGAAAAAATGGATGCGAAGGGGATATCGATGATTTAGAGCGCATTTTTTTTTTGTTTTAAGGTTGAATGTTACAACAAACTATACTTGCCACCAAGTGCGCGGTGAGATAGATAAGATTCCTCCACTTTTCACAAGAGTTTTTGGTTAATTAAGGAGCGCTTTCTATGTCAATGAGTCTTAGCGTTAGCTCGAATTAGTCACACTAGTAGGCATTGGAACAATATATACTTACATGTTGTCATATATATATATATATATATATATATATATATATATTGATTAAATACGTTTTGGAAAATGAGTTAATTAGGATGTAGTTGTTGATTCTTGAAATAATGATCAGGAAGTGATGAAGAAGATGGGGATATATATAGTTCAATACGATAGAGCTGGATATGGGGAAAGTGATCCAAACCCAAAACGATCCCTAAGGAGTGAAGCATCTGACATTGAGGAATTGGCTGATAACTTACATTTAGGATCAAAATTCTATATTATTTGTAGCTCAATGGGATGTTACCCAACTTGGAGTTGCATCAAACACACTCCCCACAGGTAACATCAACTCTTTTGCATTCTTAACTAGAGGATTCACGAAATTCAAGAATATGTCATGAAAACGAAAGCGTTTGCCGTGCCGTTCGAAAGATTTAGTAGGCGTTTGAACATAAAAATTGTAACTTTTGGAAGAAAAAAAAATAGTAATTGGAGTTAAGTTGAAAATTGATATTTGGACATGTATTTCACTTTAAAAAATATTGCAGTTTCGTGGGGAAAAATTTATTTTGAAAATTTTGAATTTGAAAAACTTATTTTCGATTTTTTTTTTCTTTCAAAAACTTGCAAAATTTCATGGACAAACACATTTTTGAAATTTGAATTTGAGGAAAAAAGGAAAAAGAAAATTATGGACAAACTTGCAAATAGTTTTACTTTGTAACACTAACTTCATTTTTCTATAATATAAAACAAATTTTTTTCCTTTTAATGTTACAGGTTAGCAGGGGTAGCGTTTGTTGTTCCCATTGTAAATTACCAATGGCCATCCCTTCCTCACAATCTCACAAAGGATGATCAAAGGAAGAAAGACTATTGGTGGATGACTATGACTGCTAAATATGTTCCTAAATTACTACAGTGGTGGGCCATTCGAAAAACTTCTTCTACCAAAGATCCAAAAACTACATACTTTACTTCCAAGGATTTAGAGATTATAAAGAATATACCAGGATTTCAGGGTTTTAGTCCGGTAAAAATTAATTCGCAGTTATCTCAATGTTTTCTGTACTAGTTTTTATATGTCTAAATTGTCTTTTACATTGTGAACGGGAACCTTGGAGCAACAATAAAGTTGTCACGGGTTCGAGCCGTGTAAGCAGCCACTAATGCCTGCATTAGGTTAGGCCCCTGCGTGAATGCGGGATGCTTTGTTCATCGGGCTGCCTTTTTAATGCCAAATTGGACTTAGATACATAAATCCTCTTAAATATAACTTCTGGAGAGTAATTAATGTGAGATTTTCTACTTGCCATGGTACAGGAAAAACTAAGGAAGAGAAGTATTTTCAACAACCTTTGCAGTGATTTAGTTGTGGCTTTTAGTAGGTGGGATTTTGATCCTTTGGTGCTAAGCAATCCTTTTCCTGAAAATGGTCAGAGTTGTGTTCACATTTGGCAAGGCAGTGAGGATAAAGTTACTAATCTGAAACTACAAAGGCATATTGCAGAAAGGTTACCTTGGATTCAATATCATGAAGTTCCTAATAATGGACATCTATTGATCTATGACACTACTGTTTGTGAAGCCATTTTAAGGTCTCTTTTGATTGGAGAAACTCCACCATCTTATTCAACAAACTCATAGTTTATAGTCATCACTCTCACATGACCAAGAGGTCACGGGTTCAAGCCGTGGAAACAGCCTCTTGCAGAAATGCAGGGTAAGACTGCGTACTATAGGCCCTTGTGCTCCAGTCCTTCCCCGGACCCCGCGCATAGCGGGAGCTTAGTGCACCGGGCTGCCTTTTTTACTGTCACATAACAATGTTCAGATGTTACATATTGAATTTCATTTTATTTATTTTTGCCCTTTTTGTACTTATTGGATGATGTATTTCATAATGTGACATGTTGCAAAAAAAAAAATTAAAACAAAACACTGTTATTAGCATATAATAGCACTTCAAAGCCAGTGTTCCTATAGCATGATACCAACATCTGTGATAATGTTCCTTCCTAATGCACCTAAAACATGTCAACTGTTTTACAGAACAACCAGAAATTGAACACAATAATCTAAGAGCAAAAGCTCAAGGGTAAATAAGAGAGCCTTAGTTGAAACAGTAGATAATGATAAACTTTTACCTCAGATTTATTACAAAAGCTAATGAAGTTCACAATTATCAGTTAAGTTGCTAATCAAACGTTTGCTCATGGTAGTTACCGTCTTACTCGCAGATACATGATCGATGCTAAATTTACATCATACAGTTTCACTCAACTAGTCAAAAGTTTCCTCAAGATGGTTTCACAAAAATTAGCATTGTAAATTAACAAATGTCCAGCATTAGGAACCTCGTGATATTGAATCCACGGAAGCTTCTCTGCTAGATAACGGTTGAGTTCACGTGGGATAATTCTGTCATCGTGTCCTTGCCAAAGATGGACAGAACCTTCGTTATTTGGAAAAGGATTTGTAATCTCCGTTGGAGCAAAGTCCCAGTTTCCAAAAGCTATTATCATGTCCCGATACAAACATTCAAACTCGCCCTGCTGTCGAACTTTTTCCTGGAGAAAAACATAGTGTTCCATTATTATGACTACCTTAACAGTAAGCAAATAGCTAGTACAGCATTAGATGTCTTCCTCACTTATTTCATCAACAACGTCATCCGTTAAGAATAGACTAGAGAAAAGATAGCGTTGTGAGGGTTTCTGTCAATGGAAGAGAACAGGCAACCAAAGACCACATCTTGATATGATCTCATTGAAATGTTTATTTGGCTAGATATTTAAAAACTTTGCTGATATTTTCATATCATCGTGATGTTTCTTGAAGGGAAGGAACACAACGGCTTCCCAAATAGGAAACAGCATGATGTTTCTTGTTTACTCTTGGCATAAGTATTGGGATCCCTACATCTGTAGATGACGTCTTTCCTAGAAAGGACTAAGTTTATATAGCTCCCTTTGCTTTGTATACTTCTTATATAACGGGGAAATCCTCTTTATTTAATTAATATAATCTTCTCTCTCATCAAAAACTAAAGTGAGAATCATTTACCTGACCAGGACTAGGGGCATCTGATAACTGTTTCACTATTTCTAGATCTGGAGGACTAAATATGGCCATATTCCCTTCCGTAATACTTAAAGCGCGGAACCACTTTTGGTTCATCCACCAATGAACCAGCCATGGGGCATAATGCACAATTCGAAATGCCCGCTGATCTTGAGCAAGCATCTTTCCCAAAGCTTGTTTCGATAGTTTTGCAGGATAACAGGACCACCAGTAATTTACAAATGGAACAACAAGGGCAACTCCAGCCAGCCTGCGTGGACATTCAATTTGTCGAATAAAAGGACTGAAAATGGAAGTTCTCCGAGTTTCTAATTTTTAAAAATATGAAAATCAAAGGAATGTAAAAAGATGAAAATGATACCTATGCGGTATATACTTTAGGCAACTCCATAGAAGATAGGCTCCCATGGACAAGCCAAGCACATAGAACTTGGGTCCTAGTTGCAACTTATCAGCTAGCTCCTCAATGTCAAATGCTTCACTCTTTACTGAGCGCTTTGGATGTGGATCACTCTCTCCATAACCAGCACGATCATATTGTAGGAGATATATTTGGAGCTCTTGTATGAGGTCCTGGGTACTTAAAACAGAATCAGCAAAATGAAACACAAAGTTCAAGCACCAAAGGTTTATTAAAGACGATCTCCAATTCTAAGTGAAACTTTGGACACAGAAAAGGCATACTTTATTCATAGAATTGTACAGTATTTATAGGACAATAGGTACAATCAAAGCAGCTAATCAATCCCTAATTCTTAGGAGATCCTTCAATCAAGGGATTACATCTAAACTAGTTTCCTAGAATAAATTCTGACAAATTTTCCTAAATATCTACTGTACCATATTTACAGAAGCAAACTATAATCAAATTTGCGAGCACATCAAGGAGCAGATTATGATCAATCTGCCAGCTCATTCAACACTCCCCCTCAAGTTGGCATGTAAATATCGAACATGCCTAACTTGGTGACAACAAACTCAAAAGTAGTTCTAAAAAGACCTTTTGTGAAAATATCTGCAACTTGTTCAGTTGTTGGAACAAAAGGCACGCACACGCTTCCATCTTCAATCTTCTCTTTAATAAAGTGTCTGTCCACTTCGACATGCTTTGTTCTATCATGTTGAACTGGATTATGGGCAATGCTTATGGCAGCCTTATTGTCACAGTACAACTTCATTGGCAAACTCATAGGTCTTCTTAGTTCTTCCAAAAGTCTCTTGAGCCACAACATTTCGCAAATTCCGTGTGCCATGGATCGATACTCAGCCTCGGCACTACTTCGAGCCACCACATTTTGCTTCTTACTTCTCTATGTTACCAAATTTCCCCAAACAAATGTACAATATCCAGATGTAGAACTTCTATCAGTAGATGACCCAGCCCAGTCCACATCAGTATAAGCCTGAACACTTCTTTGCTCCTTCTTCTGGAAGAACAACCCTTTCCCAGGAGAGCTCTTTAGATACCTTAGGATTCGATACACAACTTCTTGATGTTCTTCCTGCGGAGAATGCATAAACTGGCTGACTAGGCTCACAACAAAGGCAATATCAGGTCCAGTATGAGACAAGTAAATCAACTTGCCTACCAATCTCTGATATTGGCATTTATCAATCAATTTCCCTTCCTTATTTCCAAACTTTAGATTTGGGTCAATTGGAGTTTCGGCCGGTCTACAACCACTCATTCCTGTTTCTTGTAACAAATCAAGTACATACTTTCGTTGTGACACTACAATTCCTTTCCTCGATCGGGCAACCTCCATGCCAAGAAAGTACTTCAGCGGGCCTAAATCTTTTATCTCAAATTCTGAGGCAAGGTGCTCCTTCAGATTCTTTATTTCAACCATGTCATCTCCTGTAAGGATGATATCGTCGACATACACTATAAGAACTGTTGTTTTTCCTTCTAGTGAATGTCAGGTAAACATTGTGTGATCTGCTTGTCCTTGCACATACCCTTGCTTCTTCACGAATTGAGTAAACCTTTCGAACCAAGCCCGTGGAGACTGTTTTAGACCGTAAAGAGATCTTCGGAGTCTACATACCTTCGACTTATACTTTCCTTCAAAACCTGGTAGAGGATCCCTATAGACTTCTTCCTCTAGTTGCCATTCAAGAAAGCATTCTTCACATCCAACTGTTGAAGAGGCCAGTCAAGATTTACCACGATTGTCAAGAGGACTCTAATTGAATTTAGCTTAGCTACTGGAGCAAACATCTCCAAATAGTCAACGCCATATGTTTGCGTGAATCCCTTAGCTACTAGGCGGGACTTATACCTCTCCAAAGATCCATATGCTCTGAATTTGGTGGTGAACACCCACTTGCAACCCACTGGTTTCTTTCCCTTTGGTAGATCCACCAATTCCCATGTCCCATTCTTTTCAAGAGCTCGCATTTCTTCCAAAATAGCCTCCTTCCACTCTGGAACTCATAGAGCATCCTGCACATTTTTTGGAATCTCCACAATAGAAAGTTGTGAGATGAAGGCGGAATACTTGGGAGATAACTTTTCATAGGACAGAAACATAGAAATAGGATGTTTAAGAGTATTTCTGACACCTTTGCGTTTTGCAATGGGAAGATCCAAATCTGAGAAGGAATTAAAATTAGACTTTGTTGGAAGATTACTTTGAATTCCAGTGAGGCCTTGTGGATCAGACTTTTGATAGTGTTGAGAATCTTCAGTCTTTTTACCTTGATTTCGGTTCCTCCTCGAATATACCTTTTATTTATTTTGTTTGTTCTCTGCTTCCATTTGTGTCATTTAAAGGCTCTACAGGTTCAATATCAGGATTTTTATTATTTAAGTCAATTAGATATCCCTCATCTCTCGAATCACAGTTCTTTCCATCTCTTGGATCACATTTATTTATATTTTCTCCTAGATCCCTCACATCAGTACTTATTGTAAAATCTAGTCCTTTATCTGTGAGATGTCTAGTTTCCCCAATATCCCAAAAAGATAAATCTTTACTTGCATGATACCCCCCTGAAGATGAGTAGTAAAATAAAATTGTGACTCAAAGAAAGTTACATCCATTGTGACAATTATCTTCCTAGTGTGTGGATCGTAGCACTTATATCCCTTTTGACTTGGAGCATATCCTACAAAAATACACTTCTTAGCTCGTGGTTCGAGTTTACTACGAATATGAGGATGAATATGAACAAATGTCATACACCCAAAAACCTTCAAAGGCAAATCTGTACTCAACCTAGAACTAGGAAAACTCTCTCTGAAAACACTAAAAGGTGTTTTAAATTTCAGAATCCTAGATGGCATCCTATTAATAAGGTAAGTAGCAGTCAAGAGAGCCTCTCCCCAAAGGTACTGTGGAACTCTACTAGTAAACATTAAAGCTCTAGTTACCTCTAAAAGGTGCCTATTCTTCCTTTCTGCGATGCCATTTTGTTGAGGAGTATCTGGACAAGAGCTTTGGTGCACTACTCCAGTTTTTCTGAAAAAACTTCCTAATTGTTCATTAAAAAATTCACGACCATTATCACTTCGGAATATCTTGATTTTCTCATTAAACTGTGTTTCCACCATGACATAGAAAGTTTCAAACACATTCTTAACCTCACTTTTGTCCTTTAATAAATAAACCCAACTTAGTCTAGTATGATCATCAATGAAAGTTATAAACCATCGTTTTCCGAATATTGTTGAAATCCTAGACGGTCCCCAAACATTACTATGAATCATCATAAAAGGTTTTGAAGATTGATACTTTTTAGAAGGAAAAAAAGATCGGTGATGCTTAGCCATTTCACAGAATTCACATTGGAACAAGGACGGATTTTTATTACCAAATATTTCAGGTAACAAATGTCTTAAATAATAAAAACTAGGATGTCCAAGCCTATAGTGCCAAAGCATGACTTTATTCAAAACAGAAGTAGAGTTCAAACAAATAGGATTCAATTGTTGCGAGTTGTCCCCCTTATCAAGGAAATAAAGACCTCCAGATTCTCTAGCACTGCCAATCATCTTCCCCAAGACCTTGTCCTGAAATTCACATAGTCAGAGTCTAATATAGCACGACAATTCAAAGAACGGGTTAATTTACTGACAGAAATTAGATTGTAGGAGAGTTTCAGAACATGAAGGATATCATGAAGTGTGAGAGATGGTGATAGTTTAACAGTTCCTTTTCCAGCGATTGCTGAGAAGGAACCATCAGCTATCTTGATTTTGTTATTCCCTGCACAAGGAGTGTAAGTAGAGAAAAAATCGGAACTTCCTGTCATGTGATCACTAGCTCCTGAATCTATGATCCATGAATCTATTTGGTTGAAGTTGGCACTAAGAAACACAGATGGTACATTACCTGTTTGAGCAAAAGAACAAGAAGGATTAGAAGGATCTGGTCCACCAGATCGGAATTGTGGAGATTGAAGGAGTTTGTGCAGAAGTTCCAGTTGTTCCCTTGTGAATGGAGACGTTTCTGGAGTAGGTTGCTGCCCCTGATCAAAATAGGTTGTTTGGAGGGCCTGACCATGTTGAGATTGGAAGCCCCGATTGTCAACTCCTTTTTTCTTCCGGTTTGGTGGTTTCCCATGAATCTTCCAACATGTTTCACGGGTATGCCAGTGTTTTTTGCAATGATCGCACCATGGCTTTTTCCTTTTATAATCTTCATTTTTCACTGTTGCAAGTGCTGAAGCATCTACAACAGGTTTTAGTTCAAGGTTCAAATCAGATTTTAACATAACTTTCCTCCTAGTTTCCTCTCTCCTAATTTCAGAAAAGGTTTCACGAAGTGAAGGCAGAGGGTTTTTTCCTAGGATTCATGACCTGACCTCATCAAACTCCCGATTTAATCCTGCTAAAAAAAGGTAAACTCTCTCATTTTCTTCCCTTTTTCTTGTTTTCACACTATCGGCAGGGCACTCCCATTCATCATTGTAACACTGATCTAACTCCTGCCATAGAGATACCATTTCATTATAAAAATAGTTACTTCCCTTTCACCCTGCTTAGCTTGCCAAAGTTTAATTTTTATTTCAAATATCTGAGAAGCATTTTCTATATCAGAATATGTCTCCCTAACGGCTTCCCACACATCCGTAGCATTGGGTAGAAAAAGATAAAATTTACCTATGATTGGATCCATGGAATTTATTAGCCGGGCAATCACGAGTGAGTTCTCTGATCTCCAGGCATTCATCTTTGGGTCTCCGACTTTCGGCTTTTTCGTCTCTCTAGTCAGATGTCCCAGTTTTCCACTGCCATCGATTGCAAGCTTTACGGACTGTGCCCATTCCAGATAGTTCTTCCCGTTTAATCGATGAGAAGTTAGTTGGAAGGACATGTGAGAGGAATCGCCTCCTTGTGTCACCATTTTTTCTGCCAGAGCTTCAAGAGAAGGACTTTCGGCTTCTGTTGATGTTGCAGAGTGGCGCTCTCCGTGAAAGGCTGTTTTGGCCATAAGGTATTAGGGAGGAAAGTCCCGCTCTGATACCATGAAACTTTGAACACATAAAAGGCATACTTTATTCATAGAATTGTACAGTATTTATAGGACAATAGGTACAATCAAAGCAGCTAATCAATCCCTAATTCTTAGGAGATCCTTCAATTAAGGGATTACATCTAAACTAGTTTCCTAGAATAAATTCTGACAAATTTTCCTAAATATCTACTGTACCATATTTACAGAAGCAAATTATGATCAAATCTGCCAACACATCAAGGAGCAGATTTTGATCAATCTATCAAATCTGCCAGCACATCAAGGAGCAGATTTTGATCAATCTGCCAGCTCATTCAACACTAAGAATAGAGAGAAAAACCATATTGACGTTTCAAATCCAAATCCCATCAGAAGTTTATAAGTTTCTCCATCTTCTCAACATGAGGTATAAGAGATAATAGATGAACTGCTTCTTCCCATACGTAATAGCTACTAAAATGAAGATGCTAATATTCAGTTTTATAAACTTTCATCTGCTAAGTTTCATATATACCTGAGAAATAGGTAACTTCAAGTCTTTAGAACTATCAAAGCCATGAACAATAATGATCTTGTACTTTGCCTTCTCCTTGGCAATGCCTTCCTCTTTGTATGCTAAATATCTCCCATCACTGAGTTGGACCCTTGGCGAGGTCACTAGAGGACCACCCGGTGAGCCACAAACTTTTGGAGGAGGAGGCTTAAGTAATGCCAAATAAGCCCATCCCAACACTCCAACTATTGTTGCTACTGCTATTTGTGCAATCATAACTGAAAAGAAGAGGGATAAATAAGAAAATAGAGGAATGAGGTGCAGAACTAATGTAGACAAAAAATGGTCGTAATACTAATGAGGAGACTCAAATAAGTTGACACTGGAATAGTGATAACACATGACAGGTAATGGCCACTGCTCCCCTACTATCATTCTTAGCATAACCACAGCCAATCATCTATCTTAATATAGCCAAATGACGAGTCACAGAAATGTGAATTCATAAACTTTAATTTGTGCCTCACTCATCTATTGACTTGGCCGTCAAAGACATTCTGCCAAAAACATCCTAGGTATCTTTTGCTTGCACGATGCACATAACTTACTAGAAATCCAAGACAAGCCCGTCTAACCCAATGCATATTCATCTGGACAGAAGGAACGTGTTTTATGAACACTATTCGACAGTAGAACTCATATTTCTAATCAACCTTTGCAAAGCACTTGTGGTAAAAAGTTATACAGAAAGAATAGATATGAGGAAGGTGCATAGTAGGTAGAAAGGAGACAACTGGAGTTTCAGTGTAAGGCATCAAAAATGGACCCCAAAAAAAGACAATATGCAACTTTGATGACGGATCATTGTGTTCACAGTCATGCTCGAGAAACTTAGCAGATATACTTCAAATGCTCTGCATCTTACAGTATCCTGCTACAATAACAAATACTAATAATACATCACCGGTCCTAATGAAACCTGCAATTCAACCGAGATACCAAGTTTCTCATCAAAAACAATTCCTCACTCTATGTTCTACAAGTACAACAAAAGGCAAACATCAGAACATCCTAGGTTTTGGTGTGATATAAAAACTGAGCTTCAAATTCCAA
Organism: Nicotiana attenuata; assembly: GCF_001879085.1. NCBI lineage: Eukaryota > Viridiplantae > Streptophyta > Magnoliopsida > Solanales > Solanaceae > Nicotiana > Nicotiana attenuata. The sequence goes on along the minus strand of NC_031990.1, from coordinate 51,879,601 downwards.
TAGGCCACACAATGGCTTTCCTTCCTTTTCTTCTATTTATTTTTATTTTTTATGATGGTAGTGCCTCGGCCAGTAAGATCATTATTCCGGAGGAGTTTATCTTACAGACATTCACAGTAATTACAGGTAGACATCCTTTGTACCTGAGTTGTGGAAAAGTATCCTTCATTGAGAACAACGATGAATCACAACAATTAGCAAGGAATTGAGAATTCATATTCTCCTGCACCTATTTCATATTTTATTAAAGATTAGATAACAGAGAAAGGGTCAAATGACCCCAAAAAGGAGATGTTAAGGACTAGCATAGTTGTCTACAGTTTTACATGCTATTGCTTATTTGCTATAAATCTCATTGCCACTTGGCAACATAGATCAAGTCAACAGAAGAACTCTATGCATTCTACAGCCCTTTCTAAACTACTACTAAAGGTTTTAAATGATTAACTGCAACCGAGGGATGGCCATGGGAGCCTACACATTTTGTTACCACAAATGGAGTTCGAAACCTATTGGAGCTTTATATTTCTAACAATTGTTCAGTATGTGGATACTCTCTATCCCTTTTGGGGTAGGGGTAAGGTTTGCGTACATTCTACCCTCCCCAGACCCCACTGGTGGGATTTTACTGGGTTGTTGTTGTTGTTTGTTCAGTATGTGGATGCATTTAGAATTACACAACTTTCCACCTCCCCTCTTTCGCTAGTCTTTCTTGTCACTTATTTTCCATGTCTGCCAAATCTGCGAAAGGAAAAGGTTAAATCTTAGGCTTTTTCAAAAGGAAGTCTGAGGTTACTTTTCCTCGACATTTTTACTTTTTAACTCCTAGCTGTAAACTGTGTTTGAGTCACTGCTTGACATTGATATATTCAATGGAAATTGGGCTTAACTCTAAACCATCTGGAACCGAATGTCCAAATGCACAATTAAAGGATTCAATGCGGATGGAATGGATCTTAAATCTAGTCCCGAACTGCAAGGGCTGAATCTGTTGTAAATAGAGATAAAATTAACCCAATAATCAATAAGCCGAGGACTTATGAATTAATAGTCAAGAAAGCACATTGATCATTAGTTCTGCATCTAAGCAAATTGTTCATTCATTTCAGAATATATATAGTACACAAGCAGAATATTCTTTTCATTTCTCCAAAGCAGCATAGTGAAAGCTAATACTCCATCATGTTAGTAGCAACTAAAAAAGTACAAAAATCAGCTGAAAAGGTGTAACACAACACTTAAGATTGAAATCAGCAGACCAATCCCAAATTTCAATGATTCAAGAAAACAACAACAAAAGAAGGCAAAAATTGTTGAAAAAAAAAGATCAAATTTTGAAAGGAAACCCACTTGAAGAAAGATAAAATGTGGTGTTATTCTGGTGTGAGCTCTAGCAGATGCAGCTGTTACTTTTTTACCACTTTGATTTACAGCCATTAGAACAAAGTATTATTATATGTATAAATGAGAGAATGAGCAGTGGGTAATTCTGTGGAAGGAATTATGCTGCCAATCCACTTCAAAAGAGCAGTAAAATAAAACACTTGAAGAGGAGGAAGAGCCCACAAGGATTAATAACAGTACAGTACTATGTCACCATCTAATCTACTACTACTATATGAGAATGTCAAGTTACGACGGCATTGTTGTCTTGATTTTATTTGATGTTGTCTTGTCCAAATGGAGAATGAATTTTTCACCCAAATACCGAACTTTTTTTTTTTGGGCAAGTAGGCCCTTCGGGTACCACTCTGTGTGCATGGAGTAAACCCATGTGCAATAGCCTGCAAATCACACAGGGATGTAAACCGTAATCAACTAGGCATCCCCGAAGGGATTGACCGAACCTTATTAAAGCCTACCTATTATGTTTGTGATTTAAGGATTGTTTGGTTGGGAAATAAGTATTTCAGGATTAATTTATCTCATAATTAGTTATTTTGAGATTAATTATTCCAGGATTGTTATCCCACCCGTTCATGGGGATAAAAATAACACTATAATCCCGGGATAGTTAATCCAGAGAATAGTTATATTGTAATTTTATCTTAACTGAACGTGGAATAAACTCATCTCAAATTTAATTCAAAATTAATTATTCTTATCCCTCGTACCAAACAAGCCCTTAAGAGAAAGACTTTTGACACATTTCATGATATTTTAATAATTATAAAAGTATGTTAAATTGCTTATGGAGTCTAATAAGTGGCGGGGCTAAAGGGATACTACAAAAATAGGATAAAAATAAATTTTTTGGCTATATGTGAAATGTTGAAAAAGTCTTAGGGTAATGGTAACTTGGTATTAAAAAATTGCCTTAGGTTATATGTTTTAGTACTTTTCTGAATCCCTTGTTTGAATCTGCTCTGCCGTTGAGTCTAATGATCTTTGGACTAATGTGTTTAGGAGTAAATATCTTCAAAATCAAAACTTATCATATTGGCTACTTATGAAAAATGCTTCTCATTTTTTAATAAGTCTTATGAAAGCTAAATTTGTTTTAATTAAGGGGGTACAATAGAATTTAGGTCATGAAAGATTAATTAATAATCTGTTGGCCAATTGATGGTGTAATAACGGGCCACTAATCAACAAAATTAATGCTGATATTTATCGAGTTAACACTTCTATTAAAGTATTTGGTGTTGTTATTTTGAAAATGAAACATTTGATTCATAGCTCATTTTCTTGATTCATCTCATGATGGGAAGTGAACTTATGTGTAGACCTTTTGGCAAATGAAGATCACAAACATGATGATTTACAACTCTGGGAATGCGCTCAAGGAAATATTGCAAAGCAAGCTTACACATGAAAGTATAAGAGGGGTGAATTGTAGCCAATTTAAAATCTTGGTCGACTAAGTATGTGTTTAGTCGACTAGTTTTGCACAGTAAACAACTTCAGTGAGAATGAAATAAATTGACAAAAAAGTAAAGGAGGCGCAACAGTTTTTATACTGGTTCAGTACCGGTGTGGTACCTACGTCCAGTTCCCTTAGGTCACAAGGGTTCTCTTAGATCTTTGATAAAGGATTACAAATGTGATGGTTTTAGTTCGTTCACCATCGACGATTTTCAGCAGCAATGATCTTTTGTAACGTTGAAACAACTCTCTTTTGTGTTCTAACTCTTCCTATCTTTTGTTACACTTGTAGACTCAAGAATACAGTGTTTGTACTAAGAACTAGAAAGGCTTAGAAAACAGTTTGCATAGTTGTGTGACTTCTGAGTTCTTCTGTTTCTTCCTTTATAGCCTTTTTGAGTCTTCTGCTTCCTTGTCTTCTGGGATAGTATTGCAGCAATTCTAGGAGTCCTTTCCTTGTGAGGCATATATATCTAAAAGAATGACCCAAGGGTTGCCTCGTGAATCCAGCTTAGAATGATAGCTAGATTCATCATTATTCCTTACGAATTGCCTCCTTCAATCTTCCTTGATTTTAGACAGTCTTGGTTGATTGCTTTCTTCATTCCAATTTTGGCGGATTGCTTTCTTCTTGACCTTCTGCAGAATCTTCATTCCAAATTGATTGTCGTCCGTGATTGATAGAATATTGGTCAATCTTGATTGATTCCCTTCTTCTTAGGCTTGATTGATGTACTTTCCAATTCAGGTTATCTAGGCGTTGAGTAGATCATCCTCCCCATTAGCAAAGCTGTTATTTACCAGAATGGGAACCTGCATACAAGAATATATTATTAGTCAAAGCTTCTTTAGGGTTATTGATCATTATTAAAATTCTAAACTTAACAATCTCCCTCTTTTTGATGATGACAATAATCTTAAAAAGAGTTTGACTAATTTATGGATTCTTCCCTTTTTCAAGTGTGCTCTCCCCTGTCTTCAAGCTGGGTTCTTGTTTGTTGTCTTGTACACTTGAATACCTGAACCTGACCTGTATTCTTTTCTTCTCCCCCTTTGGCATCAATCAAAAAGGACAAGAGAAGCAATACGCAATAATACTTCTAACTAGGCAGGCAAAAGTTATTTACAACTAAGCAGTTATACAGAGCATAGTCGACTGACATGCTCATCCAAGACACAACCAAAATACACAACCAAAAGAGATAGTCTTAAACCACCACATAAAATAGAAAAATTAAAAAGATTGTCTTAAGCATCCCAATCATTCAATTCCTTCCAAGGAAGTACTTCAGGGTGTTGATCACTTTGGCGCAGAAGCTGTCATAAGAGGCATCAATGTCCTTGGAGACTTTGGTCAGCTTCGCAGTGACATCCTGCATGGCCCTAATTCCTTGCCTCCTTGTGGCTTGGAGAGTGATCCTTAGTTTAGCCACGTCTGCTCCAGTTTTCTTGGTTACTTCCCTGATCTTATCTACCTGCTCCTGCATAGAGGTTAGTAATTCCTTGATACCTGCAATATTTTGATGCATCAGCATCAGCTAGTCCGAGGAGGAGGATATATTGGCTTCAGATTTGATCCCCTCACTGTTCTGAGTAGGAATAACTATGGTGCTTTGTCTTTCTTAAGACAAGTTCCCTCAATCAAGGTATACCCCATCATGGCAAAGGCAGTCTTGTCATAGGTGTAGGAGATAGTCTTAGGAGCAGAGGGAGCCAGATCCACTTTCATGACTTTCAAGATGTGAAAGATTAGTAAACCATAGGGAAGACTGCTCGCAGAGGAAACATCCCTGATACTTTCAAGCATGTACTGACATATCCAACGCAAACCAATTGATAGTTTTACCGATT